>NC_091565.1:5410190-5415190 GCF_042767895.1 Penaeus vannamei | reverse complement strand
AAGAGGAGAGAGGGAGAGGAAGAGAGAGAGGGAGAAGGGAAGAGAGAGAGAGGGAGAAGGGAAGAGAAAGAGAGGAAGAAGGGAAGAGAGAGAAAAGGAGTAGGGAAGGGAGAGAGAAGGAGAAGGGAAGAGAGAGAGAGAGAG
Source organism: Penaeus vannamei (assembly GCF_042767895.1). Classification (NCBI taxonomy): domain Eukaryota; kingdom Metazoa; phylum Arthropoda; class Malacostraca; order Decapoda; family Penaeidae; genus Penaeus; species Penaeus vannamei. The sequence continues at coordinate 5,415,046 of NC_091565.1, read as the reverse complement.
AGAAGAAAGGGAGAAAGAGGGCAGATGAGGGCACTGGAGGAGAGAGAGGGGAAGTTAATTTGGAGGGCCAGAAAGGGGAAAACACCTTGGCGTGAGCGGCACTCGAGGGGAGGTGGCTCTGCGGTATTGATATTTTGTGTTGCCAGGCCAAAAGGGGAGAGAGAGAGAGACAGAGGACGAGAAAGAGAGAAATAGAGGGGGATGTTGGATATGAGGAAGGGAAGTTGAGAAGAAAGCAGAGAGAGGGAGAGGGAGGGGGAGAAGAAGAGAGAGAGGGGGGGAGGAAGAGCTAGAATCAGTTGTTGCCCCCTCCCCCCCTCCCCCCCTCCAGTCCAGATAGCTCTCCTGGCCCCTGTGCTAGCGTGATGGAAGTTCCTGGAAGCTCTTTCGCACAACAGAAGGGTTTGGCGGAGGGGGCGGGGGGGGGGGGGGCACGTGGCAGCGCTGCGGGCGGATGTTGCTATGACGACGCGTGCGGGCTGTTTCGGACGTTGACGAAGGCGATCCTGATGCTGTGTGTCCCGGCCGTCACGGGCGTCCATTTCCGACGGCCGTGACGGGGGTGGCGGCGGCGGCATCGGCGGCATTGCGAGGCGGACGAATTAGCCCGGCGGATGTGCGTAGGGAGACAATGCTTTGTATGAGCGGAAATCCTGTTTTTATTTGCGTCCCTTTTCAGTTGATGGCGGTCGGCGGCGGCGCGTGGGCTTGGGCAGGACCTTGGGGCAGGGCGCGTGAACTTTCCCCTCCCCTCATCCTTCCCCCCGTCCTTTCCTTTTCTTTTCCATTCCCCTTTTTTTCCCCTCTCCTCCATTTTCTTGGCCTACTGTCTTGTCCTACCATTCCCTGCCTTACCGAATTGAGTCCTGTGTGTCCTATTTAACCCTATCCTTATTTTTTTTCTCTTTCCTACCATCCTTCACCTTCACCTCCTATCTTTTCCTTTCCTCATATTTCCTTCCCTCCTTCGTTCCCCGTACCTTACATTATCTTATCATCTCTCCCACTCCCTCTCCCCTACCTTCCCATATCTTCTTTCCTCTTCCTCTTTCCTCATATATCTAATTTTCTCTCCTCCCATATTTTCCCTCCTCCCCTTCCCCCCTTCTTCCACCCCATATTTTTCTCCTCCCTCTCCCGCTCCCCATCACTTTTTCCCCTTCCCCATATCTTCTCCCCCTCCCCCTACCCTAACCCCCTACCCCTACCCCTACCCTACCCCCCTTTTGTTTCCAATGACGTCAAAGGTTCCTAGTGGTATTGGCATGTCCTTAGACGGGGCCGTTTCTAATCCAGGTAATTTCTTCGCGGTATTTTCACCCTTATGTGTATCCTGCTTTTTAATGTTTTTTTTTTTTTTTTTAAGGTATTAATTATATCTGTTGTCTGTTTTCCGGCATTGTATTTAGGAGTGTATGGCATTTTAGGTATATATCTAACGCATTGTGTGTGTGTGTTTTTGTATGTGTGTGTGCTTTTTTCTTCTTTTTTTTGGTGTGTTTGTGTGTGCGCGCGCGCGCGCGAGAGAGAGAGAGAGAGAGAGAGAGAGTGAGTATGTGTGTGTGCGTGTGCGTGTGCGTGTGTGTGCGAGAGAGAGAGAGAGAGAGAGAGAGAGAGAGAGAGAGAGAGAGAGAGAGAGAGAGAGAGAGAGAGAGAGTGGGTGTGTGTGAGAGAGAGAGAGAGAGAGAGAGAGAGTGCGTGTGTGTGTGTGTGTAAGAGAGAGAGAGTGTGTGTGTGTATGTGTGTGTGTAAGAGAGAGAAAGAGTGTGTATGTGTGTTTGTGAGGGAAAGCTGTAACATTGCAAAGTTAAGGTGGAGGTGCTGTGAGTTGTCACAGATCTTCATGTGGGAGACTACATTGTGCCTCACACGCCCCTCCCCCCCTCCCTTCTAGGCTGACCTGCATCGTGTCTCTGTATCCTGGTTTTTGTGTGTGTGTGATAAAACGGGGAGAAAGAGAGAGAGAGGGTGAGTGAGTGAGTATGGAATTTTTTTAGAAAGTGAAATGAAATTGAATTAGGGGGATGGAGTAAAGAGTGAGAAACAGCGAGTGGTGGATGGCCGAAGAGAGAGAGAGAGAGAGAGAGAGAGAGAGAGAGAGAGAGAGAGAGAGAGAGAGAGAGAGAGAGAGAGAGAGAATAAGAATGAGGATGAGTCACTGTGTGTGTGTCTTGCTGAGGGTGCGTATGTGTGTGTGTGTGAATTTCAATTAATGTAAGTGCGAAGGCCCTGCGGCAACAGCGTGACGTCACTGGCTAGGCCAATCTTGAGTGGACGCAGAAGGAAGGGTCGTAGGAGAGGGTAAGGGAAGGAACGAGGGAGGGAGGAAAGGAGGTAGGTAAGTAGGTAGACGACCGTCCAGGAACCGACGGCGTCCTCAAGGTCGGCTCAAGGTCAGGGCGGAAGCTACGAGAAGGTCCACCTATTGGGTTTTACCATGCGCGCTGGGAGAGGGGAGGGGGCGAGAGGGGGGGGAGTGAGAAGGGATAGATCTTTAGCGCGGTGAAATTACATGCTAAAAAGTCCGGGTCTTGTTCGGCGGGAACAGCCTTCTGCCTTGTTCGCAGGAGTTAGGTGCATGGGTGGAGGGGGGGACGGGCGGGGAGGAGGGGGCGGTCATTAAGGCCCCCGAGTGCCTTAATTAAGACCTTAATGAGGGAAGGGTGGAAGGCACTGCCGACTGCAGACGGCGATTACCTTGCTTGGGCCCTGTTTGTTTATTTTCCTCCCGGCAGCCATCCCGTAGGCTGGTGGGGGGAGGGTCTGCCATGGGAGCGAAGCAGAAGGGAAGTGAAAAGATGACAGTTATAGTAGAGAGAGAGAGAGAGAGAGAGAGAGAGAGAGAGAGAGAGAGAGAGAGAGAGAGAGAGAGAGAGAGAGAGAGAGAGAGAGAGAGAGAGAGAGAGAGGGAGGAGAGAGAGAGAGAGCTAGCTCAGTGGAGCGCCGGGAGAGGGGAGGTGAGGGATTGCACTGGGTATCCTGGTGTGATGCAACGCGACCCAAGAGCCTTATACCTCCTCTCCCCTCTCGTCGCCTTCCTCCCCCTCCCCCTCCCCCGTCCTCCTTCCCCTCTTTGCTTTCCCGTGAACTAAAATTAGGCAGTCGGTGCCGCTCGTGAGGATAATGATGCTGGCGAGAGCATGGAGAATCGGAGATGACGAAGGTTGCGGCCCTGGTGACTCTGCGGCGAATGCTCGAGCTGCGAGTCCCGGCGCGGGGAGTCTTGGCCGGGCGCCGCGAGGAAGGAGGCAGGGAAAGAAGGCTCGATGGGGACGCCTGTGGTCACTTTTGCGGGCGTCCGCCGGTATAGAGAGGTGGGCTGGAGATGGCGATGAGGCTGGGGTGGGCGGGCGGATGGCCGGTGTGGGGGAGGGTGGGAAAGGGGCGTTTGAGGGGAGGGGGTGGTATCCGGGTAACCCTATCCGCAATCCTGTGGCAGTCAGGGTTCTCTCCTACCTCTCCCACCTCCCCCTCGCCCCCCCCCTCCCACACGCACACGCATATCAAACACATCTCACCCCAGTAGGATGCGTATCAGCAATATGCACAAAGTCTCATTTTGCAAGCTTACAACCTCGCCGGAGTGACTCATTCTCTCACTACTTGTCTTTATGTATTTCTTTCTTTCTTTATGTGTGCATTTACTAATTACCTGCCTTGCGCAGAAAAGGAGATAGAATACCAAATGAGAATGAGAAATGATGTGTTCTAAATATACCACCCCTCCTCCATCTCCCCCCTCCTCCCCCCTCCTCCTCCGAGATAGGATTGCGATAAAGCGCGGATGCTCACCTTTAGTTAAGTGTTGTTCCCCTGCCGAATCACGGAGCCCCTTGGCCGAGAGGAGGGGGAAGGAAGGGACATGGCAGCCCTACCCTGTATTTATTTTAATGTACTTATTTATATGTATCTGTCTATCTGTATGTGTATTTAGATTTGTCTTTTCTGCATTTCCTTGGCTTGCTTTCTTGTTTTGGGAGTGTGTTTGTAGAGCGCTGTGAGCTTGGGCACACCTTCCCAGGAGGAGGAAGACTTGGGCGAGACGAGGAGGCTGGGCCGGGGCAGGCGGGGGGAGGCGACGGCAGAGGAAGCCCGACCTACATAGCCCCGATGCCGTGCGTTTCGACATCGCTGCTCGCCCTCGTGAATCGAGCGATATTGATAAAGGGAGGAGTAGAGGGGGACGAATAATCAGCGAGTGAAAGGGCAGGGAATAATTGGAAGAGCGTCGGATGATGCAAGTGGGGAAAGAGCCGGCGGGCGAATCCAGGTAGCCGAAGGAGGCGGGAAGGTCGTCGGGGCGAGCGGCGTAACGAAGAGCGGGATCCAGTTCTTACAGGAGGAGTCCGTCGGGTCGCGTCGAGGTCACGAAGGGCATCGCGGCTCGGTTTTCAATATAGCTAAGTGCGGCCAGGCTCTCAAGGGGAGCATTCCGCCGCCCGGCGCAGCCCAGCGCAGCCCAGCTCTCCCCTCTCCTCGCCTCGTCCCCTCGGCCCCGTCGCTCTCCGCACCTCTTAACGCTCCCTCTTATGTTCCTCTCACCTTCCCTTTTCCCTTATTCTGTGTGCCCTTCTATCTTCTCTAATTCGATAGAGGAGCGTAAGTGGAAGGGGGAGGGCGCGAGCGAGCGAGTGAGCGAATAAATTGGGTGAGCGGAAGCCCGCCTCCCCCTCCAGTAACCCATTACCCCGGGTGAAAGCAGAAGCTAATGGGTGTGCGCGGCGCCCTTTTTGTTGTATGGCCCGCAGTAATTAGCTCGTGACCTGTATCGGACGTGACGGATAGAGGTGCGACAGCGGCGGCATCCGGGATAGCCCCCCCCCCCTGCTCCGGTGGTGTGGTCGCGTGCTGCAAAC
>NC_091565.1:5387104-5402104 GCF_042767895.1 Penaeus vannamei | reverse complement strand
AGGACGTTCAATGGAATTTAACGAGTATGTGGTCAGTCTCCTTGGCTGCATTACCTGCATCACTGTACCAAGTCCAACGACATGGGTCTGAGTGCTGGTACCAGGAGCCAGAAATCCTCGAATTTCGCTGACCTAGCAAAGTCCCGGAAAAGGGGGCTATTCTTTACCGGCATCAGTTCCTGAACCATGGGGACTGACAGACATCTACGTAGCCATTGAAGTCACCCAGAATACGAATATCATGACAGGGACATCTGTCTGTCACAAATGCTAGTATGGCGTAGAACGTCTCTTCCACATCAAGTTTCCAAACATCAGTAGGAGCATACACAGCAATAAGAGACATGCAGCCAAATGCTAGCTTCAGGTCTCATTACCATTATACGCTCATCCGCTAGAGTAACCTCTACTACCGAGGGCTGGAGTCTGCTGGAGATGGCCATGTCTACTCCACAGATGGTGACCATTGCTGCAGCCCGACCAGTGGTAGATGCAGCCACCTACACTGGTTGTGCCCACTGCCAAAGTGTCACCTCCGAGAGAGCATTTTCCACTCTCAGCTTCCCCAGTTCCCTCGACAGTAGAGGCAACCGATCCATCCTGACTTCCCGTCTGAGGTTTAGCCTCGTGCAGTCACTCTCCGGGTGGACATACCTCTGCCACCCCCGCCGACGCTCCTCCATATAAAAGGGGGCAGCAGGCTGTGGGACCCATCATCCACCTGCAGGGCTCCCTCAGGCATTCCCCACTGAAGCTTCACTGCCAGGATGGCGACTGCCAGAGCACAGGCAGGCAGAGTGCGACCATTGCCATCCTGCGACCCCGGCAGTCAACCCTCCCAGCAGGGTCCACAGCCCGACTCTCTTACTGGGTAGGAGGAGGTCTCCGTCTCTGTATCTCTCTTCAAGAAACAAAAGATCAGGAAAACGTAAAAGGGAGGCTCCAGGCCTCGCTCTCAGACAAACGCTTTGCAACAGCATTACTTACCGACTGGTTGGCCTCAGCGCGTCTCTGCGCCGCCCACCATTTCCATTTATATTATACACTGCTAATGAGGTTTTACTGGGATGAGGAGGACTGGCAAGGACCACCTCCCCCGAGCCTCTCATTAACCCCAGGGGACCTAGGGGCAGGAGTTGGTGCAGGGCTTGGGTGTGTCCACACGCCGGTGGGCCATGACCCTGTACCTCTGGGGTCTCCTGCTGCTCCGACATCCTCCAAAGTTTAGCCTGGGACCGCAAGGTGCCAAGTTTCCATGGGAGGCCACGAGGAGGCACTGCAAAAGTCTCGCTGATGGAGAGGCTATACACTGGCAGGGGAAGCTTATGCATAGCTGCTCCTTTTAAGCACCAAACTAGCCAGTGGTGGCAGCTGCAAACGAGAAGACTTGCAAAGCACTTAACACCAACTAGGCTACCACACCATCGCTTCATCACCCTGTGCGTGAAGCACCCACCCTACTTTTGTAACTATAACTTTACTTAATAAACTTTTTTTGTTATTATTGCACACACACACATATATACACATACATTATATATATACACATAATAAATAAGTATATATATATATATATATATATATATATATATATATATATATATATATATATATATATATATACATTATATATATACATACATGTGTGTGTGTATATATATACACACATGATATATATATATATATATATATATATATATATATATATATATATATATATATATATATATATATATGTATATACATACATACATATATATATATATATATATATATATATATATATATATATATATATATGTGTGTGTGTGTGTGTGTGTGTGTGTGTGTGTGTGTGTGTGTGTGTGTGTGTGTGTGTGTGTGTGTGTGTGTGTGTCTATATACATATATAGATATACATATATACACATATCTACGTACGTACCTGTATATGTATGGGTGTATGCGTGTGTGTGTCCATGTGTGTTATTTTGTATACTCGTGCATTCACACATATATATCTGAAACAAAATTTATTTTCCTCTTTCTCAACAAGGCACAGGCTCCTTAAAAAATAGCCAGCTGTCACCTATCTCGATCTTCCCATCTCAGGGTAGCGCATAACAACTCGGTGGCCAATATAAAGCACAGCATTGCTCTTGAAGGCAACACAAACGCGCAAAATGATGTTCTTCGTGCTCCTGCTGTCCTTCCTGCCACTGCTGACAGGTTGTAGACATGATGGATATCTAAAATTTGTTTTGAGTGAACTTTTAGTATTTTTGTATAGCTATGTCAGTATAATGTTTCAACTCATTTTATTTAGTGTTTGAATATATATTATAGTTACTATTACGATCACCATTTCTATGATTTGTTGCAATATCTAGCCATTGTTTGTTGTTAGCCTGATCAGGATCAATATTTACATTGGTATCATCATCAGTATCTAATTCTAATGCAAAGTCTTTGTGTTGACAGGCTCTCTACTCCCATCTCAATCAGCCACCACACAGATAAGTATGCATTGTCTTCTCTGTAATGAAGAGTGTTCTTTAATTATCTCAATTTTTGCTAAACTAATCCCTTTCTATGAACAAACAACGATAAGCTCTAAGGAAATATCTAAACTGATTAAAACAAAGTTATACAGATTCCAGATTTTCTCTCATACTGAAATGTTGAAAAGTTATAACTGAATTTGATGATGTCCGTGGGATGTGGATGTATCGGAGGTACGGGATTGGTAACCACTGATCTATATATAAGACGGTACATGGATGTCAATTAGTATTCTCGATCTTTCAGCTTGTGATGAAGGTTTTCACAACATTTACGACCGCTGCGTCCAGTTCCGCACGCAGGAAGTCTCGTGGCACGAGGGGAAGAACGAGTGCTTTAACATGGGGGCCGAACTAGCCAAGGTCGATGACGCAAACTTCATGTACTACCTCGTCAAGTTCATCAGAAATAATGGTAAGGCAACGCATGGTTAGGAAAGTTATCCATAAATCTTTGCAATAACCTCAAAAAACATTCGCGGTATCTCACGTGGAATAATTCATCCATTTTAGCATAGCACTCCAAACCTGGTTATGAAAACTGTTTTCACATGTCCTCGTGTATCTTAACAAGGGCTTGGCGGTCACAAATACTGGATCGGCGCCTCAGACGAAGGCCACGAAGGCGCCTTCAGGTGGACGGACGGGACGGAGGTCAAGATGGGGACGCCGTTCTGGGGCGACAGCGAAGACCAGGTTCAGGAGCCCGACGGTGGTACCAACCAGAACTGCGTGTTCATGGACAAAGGCGATCACTTCTTCTTTTTTGATTATGTTTGTAGCTCTCGAGAAGCCATTATCTGTGAGAAATTGATGCAGTTTTAGTAGAGGAATAAAAAAATAAATTCTTAATACAAGAACACCGATATTTGCGCAAGACCTCATTATCCCTCACAATAAGTGTACAGGACCTCACTATTCCACACATCAAATAATTTAAATGCAATCACTCTATGTTCTGTCATACACTGTTACTGATGGCAAATCGCGCCTCCACAGGTGCGAGGCACGTATCTCTGTGTTGTACAATGCGTCTATAGTTGTCACAGGTCTTTTGTAATACGTGGAGTCAAATGCTCTTTGCCGTTACTATTTACTTAGCAAATTATGAATGCATCATTAAAGGCACGGTATGGATTAATTTGTCATGAATTCGAATATCGTGTAGGTCGATTGGTGTCCACTGGTGACGCGGAGACTCCATTCACACTCGCAGCCGGTAACAGAAAGGCCGCAGGGCACGCCAGCGACTGGTGCTCCCAAGGGATTGCTGACCTGGCATGACCGGCCATCTCGTGCTGCTCACGTGATGCATCTTGTACTGAACGCGTGAATCGCACCTAATCATAGACTCAAGCAGATTTCACACAGTGGAAACTTCCAGCCTCTCGCCACAATAACAACGGAACTAACTCGTCATTTGATCTTTTCCTTTATCAATAACATACTAGTAACAACCACAAGGAAAAGAGTTCACAGAATCCGCGACATCTTCAATGCGAAGAGCGTATCACATGAGTGCGGACCGTGTTACGAACGCATGCGCTGACGTCGGTGCGAGCGAGGGGATTAAGGGGCGCTGTCAGACCTGGCTGCGGCTTCGGAGGGGAAGGGTGGCGCTCGTCTTCGCCTCTTCGGCCTCGCGTGAGTGAGCGTTTCGTTGGAGGAAAATCGCTGGGAAAGATGGGGCTGAGGAGCTCGGAGGGGAAAAGCGCGTGTGCCTCTCTATGTATACGCACACATAGATACCTATAAAGATATGGACACACGCACATATATGTGTGTGTGAATGTATATACAGTGTTTATATATATGTGAATATATATATTCATATATATGACAATATATATATATATATATATATATATATATATATATATATATATATATGCATATATACCTATATATGACAATACATATATATGCATATATATATATTCCTATATATGACAATACATATATATGCATATATATATTCATATATATGACAATACATACATATGCATATATACATTCATACATACATACATATGCATATATACATTCATACATACATACACACATAACCTGAGTTGGCGATTCCGGATTCTACAACATGCCGGTCTCATGGTATAGCCGTGAGTTGGACAATCGGTTCTGATAACTATAACTCATGATCCTGCAAGATGCTAAATACCATCCAGATTTCACTTCCATAAAACAAAACAGGCCTTGAAGACACATAGCTTGGTCCTTCTGAATTGGTACTGGCACCTCCTATTACACTTGTTGACTGAGTCCATGGCTCCTGCTGCCATATCAGTCCGTCTAATGACTTCCCAGTCTGACAGCTCAGATGCATTGAACTGCACTACCAAGGTATGTAAAACTTTGCATGACTCTGCAAGTACGTATTGACGGATCTGGTTCCCCTAACAGGTCCCCCAAATCCTGGATCTTGGTCTTGGTCCAGTCCTCTAGACATAAGGGCTTTTGCCGTGACCTTGATATTGCCCAGTGTTGCTCCACAATGACTTTGGATAGTAGGTCTGCCCAATTTTCAGTCTATGTAAGTGCTGAAAATTGCTAGTGTGACACCTTTCTTCACTCCTGAATTGACCGGGAAGAAGCTCGACAGGCCCCCACCACACTTTACCAGTATGTAGGCCTGCTATTAATCCATTACTCCGTATAGCAATTTCCGTCTCTGTATCTCCCATAACAATTTACGATGCTCAAAGCCAAATGCCTTCTTGAGGTCGACGTAGGCTTTAAGCAGCCCATGACCAAATTCACGGCGGTGTTCCACAGTGACTTGAAGCACCAGGATATGGTATGTTGTGGACTTGCCAGGAGTGAATCCAGATGGCTCCGATCTCTGGTGCCTTAGTAGGTGGTCATGGATCCGTTTCAGAAAAAAATGTGGGCAAAAAAACCCTGCCTGATATACTGAGCAGTATAATGCCACGGTAGTAGTTACAGTCCCATCTATCCTCTTTCATTTCCTTTCCAAAGAGGGATGACCACTCTCCTCGGCAAGTCTGCGGGAATGGAATCGGCTAGCAAAATGGCAACCAGCACTATACAAACCCCGTGCAATAGGTTCATCCACAGCTTTCCCACCCTTCAACTTAGAGATCGCCTTCCTAACCTCAGTCAGGGTAGGAGGTTCCTTACTCATGGGTCCAGAATAACTGCCAGAGTACAATCGCTCATCCCAATTTGCACGAGCTACAATATGATCGGAGATGATCCCCATTTTATGTATCCTCTCTTCTTTCCTCTTCTCCTCTCTCCTTTTTTCTTCTCATCTCATTCTTACTCTTCCTTTCTCTTCTTTATCTCTCCTCTTCAGTTTTTCTATTTTCATCCCTCCTCTTTGTGCCTCACTCCGTCCACCTCCGTCCATCCACTGAGAGGGCTACAGTCATCAGCGAAGAGTGTTTGGAGTTTATTTTTCTCAGGGTGTGGTAGGTAGGACGAAGGCCATTTACTAAGACCTTCAACCTCCTCAGCAAGATTCCTGTTGTACTGCTCCTTGTCCCTTCTCAGTCGTGTCCGAGTCCTGCGCACCGAAGAATGGCATAAACTCTGACTGCCACTCAAGTCGAGCCATCCTTGGACTCCAGTGCCTCCAGCGAGATGAAATTCTGCCTTGAACTCAGGCCAAATGGAAGCTTAATTGGAATCCCAGGAAGCTACGGGGGTTGTCAGGTTTCCGAGTGCTGTGAACTGAACAGATATAGCTGTGGCGCATTTCTCCTCCCCCAGTCTGTTCAAGTGAAACACTCTGGAATGAACACTGAAGAAACGGAGGATTTTGAAACAGATCCGAAGTGTAACCACAACCAGTCTATGGTCAGTACCACAGTAAAATAGAACCGGTAAACCCTGCAGTTCTGGGGCCGGATTCACTAACGTACTTACGATAGTAAAATCACTGGTAACTAAAGTTATCATGGGAAACATACAAGGGTGGTTTTCACAAACATGCCATCGGAGGTACCATGGTAAAATAGCAAGGATAAAATCTACATAAACTCTCGCAAAATCATAGGTGGAAATAGGCCTACATTAGACTATAGAATGCTTGAAATGGATTGCCAGTGACCTCAAAGAATTCGTCTCTGACATAATTATTACGAATTCTACAGAAAAAATCTACATATAAACTTACAGTACCAACGTATTACGAGTATAGCAATTTTTGTCTGTCGGTATTTTGACAACAAACTCCAAAGCACATGGGCAAGAATGAGCTTGAAATATTTCCTTTAACGATAGATGGCGGTGAATAAAAAATACGTTTGGTCAGGTTTTTTGTTTAACAGTGATGAGAAAAAACTTTTTTTGACCATCTCTTTGGTTTGCGGTAAACAATAATATGATAATATAACACTGTATTGGTTCCTCTTTATATGATAAAGAACCACATAATATATATAATCAAATGAATATATATTTTATACATATGCTTACATGGTGTTTTAACTATGACAATGATTTAAAAATCTCGCTGTGTCTAGTTCTGTATAGATAATACGTGACTGGCCGATGGAATCTAAACTATTATGTATGGCGCTCGCTGTCTGGTGGAATTGCTTTACTAGAGCCCTCTGATGGCTAGCATTAGAATGACTAGATTTACGATCGTAACCTCGTCGATTCAAGTTACCAGCTCTTCACGAATCCCACTTTACCATGACTAGTAAACGCAATGGGAAATGGACGCCGGTAAATGCGCTGTGATCGTATACCAGTGAATCCGGCTCCTGGAGAACGATCCAGCCAGTGCTAACAAGGGTGTGGTTGATCTCCTTGGCCACAGTACCCGTATTCCTGATACCAGGAGCCATATATATATATATATATATATATATATATATATATATATATATATATATATATATATATATATATATAGGTAGATAGATAGATAGACGTGTGTGTGTGTGTGTGTGTGTGTGTGTGTGTGTGTGTGTGTGTGTGTGTGTGTGTGTGTGTGTGTGTGTGTGTGTGTGTGTGTGTGTGTACGTTTCCACCTTTATACGAGAATACGTATATTACCATTATTAAAAAATGATAAAAAATACATGCTTGTCATAGGCATCAGCACGTAAGGATTTATAATCCCGCATCTTGTCCCGTAAAGACAATGACAAGGTTCAGGAAAATGTCCTGATATGGGGTCTAAAAGACAACAATAATCGGTAGTAAAACGTTCACAAAACTATTTTTGTCAATAACACGTATCAATAATGTTCCTAAAACAGGATATCATTTACAGACTTACCAAAGGAATAAAGCAAAAATCAAGGAATGGCAAATAATAGTAATAAAAAAGAAAAACAACAACAAACAAACGGCGATCAACAACGAAGGTTCCGATCGCCTTCGCTTTAGGATCGACTCCTTTGTTTATAGACGAATTAGTCCATCAATATCGGTTGGCAATTGCACTCAAGCTGTTTCAATGGGCAGCGACATCACTCACAGAATAATTATCGCTCGACATACTTCGGAAAATGGAATGCGTCACTTTAGGGGCTAATGGATTACCTTTCACGACAGACAGAAATATAGCGATATAAAGATTAAAAAAAACAAAACAAAAAAAAAAACGGCTGGGACACAAATATAAAGATATAAAAAAGCGTCAGAGACAGAGATATAGAAGTAAAAATACAGAAAAAATACAGAGACCGATATATATATATATATATATATATATATATATATATATATATATATATATATATAATATAATATCTCACAACCACATACTTCCTGAATTCCACCACATGATTCACGACACAAGCGCATATCATGAAAAGAAGGGAAAGAAAAGAAATGGGACAATTATGTACCAAAAGCCTGTAGCAAGAGCGTGCTTAGAGGATCGTGGGAACCGTAGCGGACTTTGTATCATGCCATATCTTTTAGCATTCTTATCACGCTAGTTTCTCACACACTCGCACTCCCAGCGTTAAACACCTGTTCCATTAAGCTTAAGAGAGAAGGGTCGCGCGGTTTCTCATATCTGATTATACGGCAAGACTGTACAAATGAAATGTATGATTTGTATTTTATATTTGTTTTTTTGTTTCCCTATTCCTTCCCTTTCTTTCATTTTCTCATTCTCTGTTTCCTTTCCATATCTCGGTCTCTTGTCTCCCCCCCTCTCTCTCTTTCGCCGTTTCTCTCCTCTATCTCTCTCTCTCGCTTTTGCTCTTTCTCTTTCTATTCTCTCTCTTTCGCTCTTTCCTCTCTCTCTCTTTTGCTCTTTCCCCCTTCTCTCTCTTTCGCTCTTTCTCTCCTTTCTTTATCTTTCCCTCTCCTCTCTCTCTATCAAATTTTCTCTCCTCTCTCTCTTTTATGTATAAATACATACAAATAAATACAAACATAATCAAATAACAACAGAATGTAGCAAAATGCTGCGTCCGGAACTCCTCGTCATGCTCGACCAGACAAGTTGGACAAGATATTTTGACCGTTCAGAACCTCTACTTTCTCGTAATGGGCAAATTGTCCATCTCGTCCATCTTGCCCTCCTGCGAACCTGGGCGAGATGACGTCACAATAGATTTTGTATGTAAACATTGACAGTTGCAGGCAACCACAAGATACTGATGAGTAATTTCATGGCCTTTTATTGATGTTATCAAAGGATATTTTTATTTGTCAGTTGCAGGTAAGTTAGATATGCACGAAAAGCGTTACAAAACCTATGCAGATTGTAAAATAAGACACCAATATGATAAAAGAGTGAAACTTGCTTGCATTCTGGGCAGCGAGGGTCTTGGAGGTTCCCAACGCGGCCTCCTTGTCCTGCTGGTCCTGACAAGTCGTCTGGGAGTTCCGAACGCAGCATAACCATAAGACCCATTGCTTTACTGGCTTTTACTCATTTGCAGATATGATGGGCGTCCGACAGCGCGTGGACACTGTGGGCGCGCTCCTCCTCGCGATGGGCGCCGCTGCGTGGGCGGGCTCCGTCCTGTACAAGAAGGCCGGGAGCGGCGGCTGTGGCGACGCCTTCACCTCCTGCTCTGCGCACTCGTTGCTCTCCGCTGCCATGATGTGCACTGCTAGTCAGTAATATACACACATATATACAAACATAAATACAAACTCATATACATACAGCCATAAACACACACAATTTCTAATATCCTTACTCCTGTCACCCTGCTCCCGCATTGACAACAGTATTCCCAAGACCTATTCTGCTTCCCACAGTCGGACATCCTCCCTGCCTCCCCTCAAAACATGTTTAACTTCGGCAGGTAGTCAGTGTCGCGGCTTCAGCTATGAGAGTCCCCGCTGCGAGATGCACAGCCAGCTCACTCCCCCGGACAACACATCCAGCATTCCGTGTTATTTCCCAGGTAGGTGGAGGCATGGAGGCGGATAAAAGTGTTTTGCTTGCGGTCTCTTGCCATTCATCGTGGTGCTAATGAAGAGACGTTACGACAGAGGAAGGCGGATGGACGACCTATACCAAATGAGAACAGCGCTGCGAGGCTTTCGAGGCGCTGGGAGAGTGCCTTCTTACTGCATCCCATTCCTTACTACATCCTATTCCTCTGAAGACGTTGGTGACAGGACTCGAGCCTTTTCGCGGAGGATCCCAAACTGAGCGAGCCAAGCCCAAGGGTATCCTGAAACCACCGCCAGAAAGAAAAGCTCCTCCCTTTTCACTGAATAGAAGTCAAAGTTAGTCCCACATCTTTGCGGACGTAAGGGACATGTCATTTGGGGGGACATGCGCGCTAAAACGGCGGAATAATGCAGGACGACCATTTCCACTCCGCCCCGACTTTGGCCCCAGCATGCTAATGTCAGCATACCAGTCCACAGTAGAGTCAGCTAAAAGTCGTTAAAGCCAGCGCACTGCCACTGAGCTAAGCCACTTCTTCGCCCAATAGCTGGAGATAAAACTGCAGCGAAGATGGCGTAGCAGTCCTCGGTGTGGCTTCCGAGGGGCCTGAGGAGGCTGCCAGGAACTTCCTTTGCTTAGCTTGACTGAGAATAAAACAGACGCACACAAGATCAGTCAGTTTTCGAATGAACTGATATGGAAGCCAGGCGAAAATGAAAATGATGAGGATGGTGGATAATGGTGATAATGATAACTATGGCAAAAGTGATAATCATGATATTGATAATGATTTAAAATATTTATTACAATTACTGTTGTTAAAATAACAATTGACATCACTACTATAAAAATAATAATGATAATAGTAATAATTGTAATGACAATGATAAGGATAATTCTGATAAGAATACAAATAATATAAATAAGAGTGACAACAGTATTGGCAACAATAACAGTGGTAGTTGGTAATAGTAGTAATAATAATAATAATGGGAGTAACAATAAGGATCAAAACAGTAATGATGATAATAATATATACAGTAAAATAATGAACAATAATGATAACAATAATGATGATGGTAAAAAACAAAACAACAATAAAAAGGACTATTCATCAGAGGAATAATGAAAGTAATAACATTAGTAATGATAGTAATATTGATAATAGTGATGCAATAATAATCATCATAATATAATCATAATTATAATTTTCATTATTAGTATAATTATTCAAATTATCTTTATCATTACCATCGTTATAATAAACATTATGATTATCATAATAATAGCAATAATAATGATTATTATTGTTATGATGATTCAGATTATCATTATTACTGTTATCATTATCATGATGCTGATTATCAATAATATTATCATCATCATTATAATTAATATAATCATTATTATGACAATAATTGTCATCACTATATTACTATTCTACTATTATTATCAATAAAGGTATCACTGGAACTAAATTTCCTTGCATTTCGAGTTGTTGCCTGAAATAAAAATAGGACAGAAAAAAATACATTTAATAATTCGAAATGAAATGAAACACAATGCCAGTACAAAGAATAAGTGGCCGTGTACAATACCGTGAGGTGGGTGATTGCTCTCTCTGTGAAAATACATCAGAAACAATACCAAAAAATAACAAAGAAAACTAAAAACAATGAAATTACCCTTTTGAGAGCATTCACGAGCCACCAAGGTAATTGTTCAGAATACCTTCGCATGACCAATCACGCCGATAGTGGTATTCTGGATAATCAGCGTTTTGTTCAGTTAATATCCCGGAATTGCAGGGAAGTTTGCCGCCACCAAATGATCTATAAGAGGTTTAACAGCTCCTTATATTCGATGTAGTCCAAATATCCGTAAACAAAGCGTATGTGCTGCCTCTGTTCTGGGCATTTAGAGATTGTTATGGTCTGTGGGTGCGAAGATGTAACAATTGCTTCTCGAAACTTCATTCATGGGTTAAACCTGGGCAGGAAGGAAGCGTATTTTGTACCATCCAACGATAATCTCCTCAATAATAATAAGATCAGCATCAATTACGGAATGTGTGGTAGGATATTTTACAATACTTCGTCAAATATCTGGAAAAGGAAAAGTGGCAACTCATCGCCAGGTTCTGGGGTCCTCCGATTCGCTTCGTCTGTTTTTGATTTTATAAATATTGAGATAAATAATAATGTAGTGTTGAAGGTAGTAAATTTCGCTACAAATGTTTCAAAATATTGTACATAAGAAGTGATTAGAATCTGGAAAGGCTAGATCAGTAGCAACTCGAGGAGGTGTCATGGCGTCTGATTCTATTTTTAGAAAAAAAAAAACATGGGGTTTATTTTGATGACGTCACAAAAGTTGCGGACGTTTTGTGAATATGGTCGATCATTTTGGTCTCTGGAAAAAAAATGGTCTTAATGGTTATATTCCCATTGAACAATCATCAAAACAGACGCCATGACACCTGCTCCAGTTGCTACTGATCTAGCCTTTCCCGACCAAGAGCTAAAAAAGCGACATACCGAATCGGCAACTCGAGGGTTCGGGTCGAGTTGCCAGTTTCGTCTTTCCTTTGATTGGACTTTAAAATATATTCCTCTTTCCTACAGTGAGCGAGATACCCAACAGCCACGGTGGCGGTTTCCATGGCAACGTTGGGGTAAATATATCTTTTATGTTTCTCTGTTTGGTAAAATGGTGCGACATAATTTAATTTTGGTTAGTTTTTGGTGTTATCATTTTTTAAATTGATTATCATGGCGGTGATGATAATGTAGTAATAATGATAGCAGTAATGGCAAATAATATTAACGATTATAATGATAATGAGGATAATAGTAAAATAATAATAATGATAATGATAGTGACAATAATAATGGTAATGATGATGATGATGATAATAATAATAATAATAATAATAATAATAATAACAATTTATAATCAAAATTTGAACATCTTATGGTTGCCATTAAATGTGAAATGATACACCACTTTCCCATAACCATAAAAACTGCACAAAGATAAGCCATCGGCCATAGCCCCTGAAGCCGAAAAAGCCTAACCAAGCGCGTCTCTCGGTCTCGCAGTCGACCACTTCGACGCCTCCGCAGGCCGCCGTCCAGCCGTCCATCAGCAACACGCACATCAGGCTCGTCGGCATGTACTCCCGCTGCAACAACAACGGCGCTGCGGTCGGCCTGTACAAGGAATTACTTGGAGACTTCTATTTCATCTGCAAAACGTCGCCCAACGATATTCCGCTGAACACGGGCTCCACGGGCGCGACCTGCTCGAGCTCTCCCGCCGACTGCCTGAACACCGAGTGCAGCGCGGGCAGGGTGTTCCACGGGTACGACTGGAACCAGAGGACGGGGCCTTGCTATGACGTCACCGGCAGCCAGGCCTCAGTGGACAGGAACGAGTGTCACGTGGTGTCGCTCGTGCAGGATCTCCCCGCGGGCGCGAGCGTATCGTGGGTGTCGTGGCGGATCTGCGTCGGTGACGGGTTTTTCGTCGTCACCAAGGTCGAAATCGTGGCTGCGCTAATTACCAGCATTACCTGCTGCAGGGCTCATGCCACCTAGCTTCACCTGTCCCATTGGCTGCCTGACGAAGGAGGAGGCGATGTGTTCTCAAGCGTGCGATGGTCTGGTAGCAGCTTAGTGGAAGCAAATGAGAGGCATCGGAACACGCTTACTGAGAGAGAGCATCTGAACCATTGCCCCGCCAGCTGGAATCTATACAGAATCCCAAAGGCAAGGATATTTCTGCCAGGACTTGTTCGAAGAACATACGTATAGATTTGTTATGTACCTTTTCCCATAATTTATCATTCAGACAGTCTCTGAAATGGTATTATACAGAAGACTTTTTTTACGCTTAGTCTCAACTGCGCTTCACTTCTATGTAGATTTAGGAACTTTTAACTCCGTTGCACTTCATCGTTAGAAATCCCATGTAATATCTAATCTCACCAATTATCACTTAACTAGTTTCATTCTCTTGCACTCTGTAACACACTTCAGAGTTTAATTAACATACCACCATGCTCATTTCCCTTGGTAGGCTAAGAAAGTACGATGTCATAAGAATTGAAGTGGCATATCAATCAACAGCATAGGTGTCCTCATAATCTTTTGTTTAATAGAAGTATTTCATGGTCTCAAATATCAGTGATTTATACTGACTATATTTTCTCATTGGAATACTTACATATGTTCCCTATGGTATTATGGATTACGTTTCTTTTATCTTCCTTTCTTAAAATAACCACACCTTTTGATTTAAATATTTATATATACATGTAACGCCCCCCTACTCCCCCCCCCAAAAAAAAAATCTGTTATGATCTGACTTTGTTTTTTTCTTCTATGATCAGTATCAGTTAAATCACCATTGAAAGTGAAATTAGCAAAACAAATTAAAGTCGTTTTCCTTTGGTTTGCCGTTCTTATTCTATCTCTGACAAGGAAAATTGGTATTAAGGTATCATCTAACATATCATTACATGGGAATTCTTGGCTGAACTAAAATAAAAATAAAATGTGTCGTAACAAATAACTTTTTTCAGATATCTAGAAAAAAAATCTTTTTAAGGACGCGTCTCGATAAAGTGTTATCGCTATCTACTGAAAAGAGTCAACGGAGACAGAAAGAGAAGAAGGAGAAGGAGGAAGAAAAAAAAAAAAAAAAACAACGTTAGGGATCATCTTGAAAAAGGCATATAAGAAGTCATTGCAATTCTGCCTTCCAAATCAGGAGAACGAAGCCATGGAGGAGCGGAAAGCTTTCAAATCTCAGTTCAAAGTCACGAAAGAGAGAGTCTGGGGCGAACATGGGTGAGTCAGAGACAACCAAACAAATAAAAGAAATGGTTACTGGTACAAGTCTCACGCTTAAAATAATAACTGATAGCGTCAGAAATTTCAGACTAGGTTGAACAGAGAATGAAATACTGGAGAAAAAGAAAACGACTCCATAACACAGAGCAATAAATGAATGATGAAACAAAATAATAAAAATAGCAAACAAAAAAAAGAACAATAATAAAGAATATAGAATGATATAGAAAAGAAGTAACAA
>NC_091565.1:5354084-5376604 GCF_042767895.1 Penaeus vannamei | reverse complement strand
AGATCATTGTCCATGTCTTCCCCACTCGCTTGTTAGCATTATCCAATTGGCACCCTTTTGTTAACTTTATCGTAATTACTTGAAGCATTCATTAATAGATGCGTACCGCACGTGGATCTGTCCTTGCTGGGCCGCATTTTCCCGGAGCATGACAAAGAACCCACGTGCTGGTTCTGGGTATCGTGCCCGCTGGCCCCGGGCACACGCCTCACGCGGCCGGGCAACGATTTTCAAAACTCGCGGTGACGTCATCTCCACCACCACCGCTGCGCCCCCCCCCCCCCCCCCAGAAGACCGACCGTTGGGGCGTGACTGGGGCAGGGGTGTGGTGGGGTGGGGTGGGGTGGGGATGTGAGTGCTGTTGTTTACGAAAGTAAATTTCTTCGGTGCAAGTTGTCATTGTGTGAATTGACGGATTGGATTGCTGCGCGTGTGATGCCGTGGAACTAGGGTTAGGGCAGGTGTAGACTCTTCTACCCTCACCCCCCCCCCTCTCTCTCTCTCTTTCTCTCCTTGTTCCTCGTCATCATATTTGTTTCTCCTTCTCATTGTCTTTCTTTCTCGTTGTTTCTCGGTCTCCCCCCCCCCCTCTCTCTCTCTCTCTCTTTCTCACTTTTTTCCTTCTTTATATGTTTGAATGTTCTCTCTCCGCCTACACTAGATTTCTTTGAGCGATGATACAGTTTTTACCTGGAGCTGACATTTTTCCCACCTTACTTTGAAGTTGTTGATTGATTTTTTTTAGATATATATATCTGTAAATATCTTATCTGAAGTTCCGTATGTGGGGTCGGATAAAACTCGTTATGATGACTCAGCATTGGTTGCCTCCCCACCCCCACCCCCACCCAACCTCCCACGTCGGGGATAACAGCTGGTAGAGAGAGAGAGAGAGAGAGAGAGAGAGAGAGAGAGAGAGGGAGAGAGAGAGAGAGAGAGAGAGAGAGAGAGAGAGAGAGAGAGAGAGAGAGAGAGAGAGAGAGAGAGAGAATTTTGTTATGATACTTGGCGCGCATCCGGTGCTGTCAGAATTTTAGCGGGCTGATATATTAGGCGATATAATATATTGACTTTTAAGTTCTTCCAATTCGTATCGTTTAAATTCATTTGACGCCTGCTACGGCTGCATACGTGCGGTTATATGCATGGTGATCTTTTACTTGCCGCTTTTCAGTATGTAGGTGATAATCATGTGGGTAACACTTGATATGTCAGTCAGCGATAATTTTTTTCGTATGTACTGTAGATTCTATCAAGTTCTGTATGTCAAACTGCGCTGTCTCTATCCCATGCTGTATTGCAGTGGGAGGTTTGTTATTGGTGGATTGATTGCTGTAAATATATGATGCATTTATCGGTTCACAAGGCATTAGACAGGTGGGGTTTAACAGCGTGCCACCGAGCGCTAGAAAATTGACTCGGGACTGAGACGTATTGGGCGCGGACCGTTGCTTGCTTGCTCGCTCGCTTTCAGTATTGATAGAATGGGCTTTGGTTACCTCGAAAAGCAGGCAGTGATTGTTTTCGGCTCGGTAGTTTGAAGTTGCTGAAATCCGCGTTGCATGGATGGCAGCGTTGATTGCGTTATGGTGATGTGTGGTTGGAGTGAATGAGGTTGGGAGAATGTATTACATTTGCATATATGTACCTGCATATCTACTAGACTTTGTTATTATTTTTCTGCCTGTCTGTACGTGTGTATTTGTATATTATTGTTTCTCTCTCTCTCTCTCTCTCTCTGCTCCTCCTCCTCCTCCTCCTCCTCCTCCTCCTCCTCCTCCTCCTCCCTTTCTCCTCACTCCAAACATTCAGCAGTTTACAACTGCATTTTTTGGTAACTAGTTTGTAGTAACTTTACCAAAACTAAAATTTTCTTTTTTCCTTATTAAACATTCCAGTCTCTCTTCCTATTTGGCTGTCCTTTTCCTATTCCTTTGCCTACCTTCACATTTTCCTAGTTCTCTCTTCCTTATTTGGTTCTTTAATTCAATATTATAAACTCATTAGCAGTCATGCTGCTCTTCCCTCTTGAAGGCCAAGTAAATTATTTCATTTTGTGTTGAGAGTTGGTGATAAATCTCGCAAGAGGATTAAATGGGGATGTAGGTCATTGAGGAACTGCAGAGTTTCTGATCCTGTGTGATTGCTGGGATAAACACTAAGGCCATTACAATGCAGTTTTCTCCACGCAGGGTCCTTGCCAGGCATTTTGGTGGAGATCTTTAGCCACGCACAGTCAGACCACTGCTTGGCAGGAATGGGGTGGATAATAAAAAGGCATTGGGTTATTTGCCATGCTTTTGCACTGGGAGATCAGTTCCAAGAACATTGTCACTATTTCTCTATTGCTATCTCTCTCTCTCTCATTCTCTCTCTCTCTCTCTCCCCCCCTTCTCTCTCTCTCTCCCCCCCTTCTCTCTCTCTCTCCCCCCCTTCTCTCTCTCTCTCCCCCCCTTCTCTCTCTCTCTCCCCCCCTTATCTCTCTCTCTCTCCCCCCCTTCTCTCTCTCTCTCTCTCTTCCTCTCTCTCTCTCTCTCACTCTCTCCATCTCTGTTCCTCTCTTTCTCTCTCTCTCTCTGTCACTATTTCTCTCTCTCACTCTCTCTCTCCCCCCCTCTCTCCCCCCCCCCTCTCTCCCCCCCCCCTCCCTTCTCTCCCCTCCCTCCTCCCTCCTCCCACCTCTTGATTATTGTTAAATCAATCTTTTTGTCTTTAGTTTTATGTTTTCCAATTTACTTCCTCTTAGTCTTATTCCTCATTTTAATGGCCTTAACCTCATTATTTCTGATCGCACCAGGGCTGTTTTCCCTCTCCTTATTTGTGTTGTTTGAAGTAGTGTGCATATATGTGTATGTTGTGACTGTCATCTTTATATGATATATATGTAAAAACAAAAAATAGGAGTAATACAAGGTGCAGAGTTGCTGTAGTAGATATGCTATGAAACATAAGGAGAATATATATGGAATTCATCTGTAATTGTTTTAGAATCTGGAGAGTTAAGAGCATAAAGGTTAGCAAAGAGTGGAATTGTGAAATGGGAATGGGGTGTTTTGGTTTTTGCTGTTGATTGCTGCTGCTGTTAATATGATCATTGTTTTTATGATTGATAATGATTATATTTATTATTATGAATATTATTATTATTAACAAGTAAAGATTTGAAATGCATTTGTGGCAACAAATTAATGTTAAACACGGAAAAATACCTTGGCATATCTTATCACCAGAGCGCATCATGAAAAGTACTCTAGATACTTGTGATAGTGTGAGGGTAACAGTGACTACATTAGTAAGTGTGTGGAGGTTTACAGCTGGAACTCATGACCTCATTCTCTTCCTGTTTTACAGATATAATATAAAAGAAATTGCACTGCAGACTGCTCTGTATTTATGAATAATTATTTAACATAAACATAAAGAATAAACTTGCTGTGACACTGGTTGTGCTCATGTGATTAACACTGACAAGAGGAGACCACAGAAGACCCTCATGTAATTTCATGGGCTGACAGATAAACGGCTCAGAGTCCAGAACAATGAGCAAGTTATTTCCAATGTTCAAGAAGAAGGGGAGGGGGAAGGAAGAGGAAATAGAGGATGAGACAAAAAAGAAGAAGAGAAGTAAGACAGGAAAGGGGAAAGAGGAGTTTATCAGTTCCTCTCTTCCATCCCTGTCCCCCTCTTTCTCTAAATCAGGTAAGAAGAAAAAGAAGGAGAAAGATGCAAAGCAGAAAGAATTGTCATTTGGCAAGGAGAATCTTTTTGTGGCGGACATGGAGGAACTGCAGAACAGAGAGTTCTACATTGATGACGATGGTTCTGTTAAAACGGGGCCCAAGCTGGAAGTGACAAGTTTTGATGTGTCCTTTGAAGAGGAAGTTAGCATCCCAAGAGGAAAGGGCAGTGTCACTGAAGGGGACCTGGAAATTGATGTCCAGATTGATGAGGAGAGTGTGGTCAGTTTAAACAGGGATGATAGTGCATCAGAAGAGAGTGGAAGTAGATTGGATTTTGAGGATGGTGATATTTCCAGAAAAAGCTTTAATGTTGTTGGGGGGTTCTCTGAGGATGTTTTTGAGGCAAGCACAGACTTCTTCAAAGATTCTAATGTACCTGATGATGGAGCAAGTGCTGGTGAGGAAATACTGGCAAATATTAGTGGATCATCTGAAAACACAGACCTTATGATTACTAGTCATTCTGAGGAACCACATCCTGATGTGAAACAGGAAGAACAAGAAGATTCGGGCATTAGTGTAAAGGATCTCTCCCCTCCAGAGCTGGACAGAAGTGGCTCATCGGAGAAGTTATCTGAAAAATATGCTAATATGAATGGAAATTCAGAAGAAAAAGCGACTTGTAAAATTGAAAATGGGGAATTGCCTGATATGGAGGACACAAAAGGAACTGATGCGGATACCATTAGTGTTCGTGTTTGTTCTGCTACAAAGGAAGATAAGTCAATGGTTGTGATCTCTAATAGTGAAGAAACTCAGGAAGCAAATCCAACTCTGATTTTGCCTCAAAGGGAAAGTGACCCAGATGAAAATAGTGGAGATACAGTAACACCGGAGGCAGAGACTGAACATATCAAAGATGATCAAAGCCTTTTGAGCAGCCAGGATAGTGATGAAGACTTTGATTCAGCCCAGGAGGACTGGGATGAAGCAGACGGCGGGGAACAGAAAGAGAGTAGTCCTGAAGGGTATAAACCTGCTTTGTTGGATGGCAGTGTAGTTGAAGAAAAGAGTAACCATGAAATTGAATTAGCTGAGCAAGGTAAATCACCATCCGCTGATCTGCTCTTGAATGAATCGGTTAATAGTGTCATGATACATAGGATGGAGGAGGAGTGTGAAAAAGTTCAGGATGTACAAAGAGAAATTAGCAGTGGCTCTTCCCAATTTGAAGATGCATGTTTTGTGCAGGAGAATGCAGATGCTGTTGGTATTGATACAGTAGTTGAAGCCTATAATGATGATGTTACAGTTGACCCTACGGGAGTTGAAAGAAAGAATTCCCTATCAAGGGAAAAGCTTGTCCGAAAATTGTCAGGTGTATCAACAACCTCCAGTGATGCCTTCAATGAGGAGTTAGATGAGCTCTTAGATGAAGAACTGGACAGATTGTCAGAGGAGGAAGAAGGATTAGAGTCAGAGGACAGCCAATCCCTGAAGACATGCCAGTCATCGTTAGGAGAAGTCCTTGCAAGCAGCCAAGATGCCAGTCTTTCTGAGGATATTTGTAGAGCAGGTGAAGAAGACCTTAAAGTTGAGGCCGAGTTGCCAGTAGATTCCCCAGTTGTTACTGAAACGCCTGATACACCTGGGAAAAGGATAGAAGAGAATGAAATCAAAACAGAAGTAATTGACACTGATGTTACTGATGGTAAAGCAGAGATCTATGACTTATCACCTGAAAGCAGTACTAGCTTGAAGAACAGTACAAGTTCACCAGACATAGCCAAGACCTCACTCCTAAACCCAGACGAAGGAACAGAATTAGTGAAGGACAGTGGTTATTATAGCCTCCCTGTGTCACCTAAGCCTGGTATAGATTTGCGTGAGAATAAAGATAATGGTAGTGTGGCCAACAAGGGTGACGATTCTTTTGTTGATAGTGAGGAAGAGGGGATGGTCACCCCTCCCAGTGAAACAACATTGGTGAAAGATGATTCTTCAAAACAAGAGGAAAGTGAGGAATGTGTGGATGATACACTGCCTCAGAATGGGTCAGCCCATGATGAATCAACTGTTCTCTATCAGTCTTGTCTTGAAAGCAATGAAGCTGAAGATACTGAAAAGACAGATAAGGTAACAGATATCATCAATGACATGCATAGTGAAACTGAAATACCAGAACATTCCAAGGATTCCAGTTCAAGTAGAGGTAAAAATCTTGAGCTTCACATTCCAAAGGATATAACTACAGAGTTTAAAGAGGAAACCAGTTCTCCAAGTTTGGGAACACCAACCAAAAATAGACTGAAATCTCCAATTCCTGAAAATACACCACTCAAGGCAGACAGTGGTTCTCTGAAAAGTCCTGATCCTGTTGGAGACAGGTTCTTGGCAGTAGCTGTTTGCCAATCACACGATGAAGTAAGTTCTTACTAAAAGGTAAACTGTTTTATGCCTCTTACATAGTATGCATATGCTGACGGAGCTATTGTAAAAATTTCTGCATTTTCACTGCAATTATTTTCTGACAAGTCTTTCTTGTATAGATCGCGAGAGATGGTGATGCTTTGGGTCCTAGGATGATATGTAGTAACAAGGCAATAATAGTCATAAGAGTAGTTTCATGCAAATAATAGTGTATATCCAATGATTGCACACACCTTTAAGTGGATGAAAATATTAGTGATTGTGATAAGCCTTTTTAATCAAGGATACTTTAGAATTTTTCTTGCTGGGAACATCATATTCAAACTGGCATTTTTATTTTCAGGCTGAGGCCCGGCTAGCCCAACGACGAGCAGCACGTGCAGAAGCGAGAGAACTGAGACTACGAGAACTCGAAAAGCAGCAGCAGGACCAAGAAAATGAAGAGGAAAAGCAATTTGGAACTCCTGCATTTGCAGGTGTGTATGTGATTTTGGTTATGATGATTTCCTCTTTATTCCATGGTTTTCCTCTTTAAGAGTATGGTTGTAAGACTCAAATTTTGTTTGCTTGATGCCAAGTACAGTGCAACCTCTTCTAATTATATGTCTTATGTGATCTTAAAGTGCTGCTAAGCATTACTTAAAAACATCTGTCAAATCATATCTTTTCATTTGGGGAAACTTTCCTCTTCTAGTAATACTACTTCAATTCATCTGTTGCAGTTCATTTAATTAAGAGAAGCTAAAATGGATAGATGAAAATAATGAGGATTTGATTATACTTTCATATAGATTGTATAAATTTATATAAACCAGCACAGAACATTTATGTGTTTGGCTATTGTTTTAGCTCTTTGCCTTACTTCATTTTTGTGTCATTTGAATCCTTATTATTTTTATTTTGACATTCTCAAATTTATTAGGGATTGCATTGTACTGATAAAAAAGCTAAATGTATTTATTTTTTCCATGTTTGATCCTGTCATTTTGGGTACTGTTAATTGTTTCAGCTGAATGTTATAAAAGTATACAGTAATGAAATAGTATACTGTATGGGAAATGTTGTTATGCTTTACATGTTTCTTTATTGGATGTTATCTCTTTGAATTTTTGAAGATAAGACTTTGAATTTTATTTTTTTTGTAAAGCATATAACTTGAATATTAGGCTACTCAGAATATCTCTTGGAAGTTTAGGAGGAAGGTGACATACAAGTTCTGTGTGATGTAGAATGTGAAAATTTTGAGGTTTATTGGTAAGCTCCTGCATCCACCACAGAGGCCGAGGAAGATGAAGAGGAGGATGAGGATGAGGAGGAGGAATCCCAAGGTATTGGTGTAAGGGTGCTGTTGACTAAACCGAGAGAAAAAAAGAGATCAGATAATTCTTGCTTTCTTAACATTCCATTCCAAGTCTGTAATGCCTCTCCCTGAAGGTGTTTTAACAAGAAAAGCAAAATGCCAACCTGTCCACACACAACCCATATCCCACACCTCACAACCCACACCTCACACCCCACTTTTCCTATTAGATTTGTCTCGAGTGAAACCACTGCCTGTTGTCCTATGATGGAACCATACCCCCAGGCAGAAAAGCGTGAGAGTGGATTTGCAAACCTAGAGTTCCTCTTGTGGGTTGACATGTCCCTCTCTTCTCCCAAATAATTCTTCACTGTCAAAATTCCTCATGACCACAGCTATTGTTTATTTTTAATGCGATTCATGTCTCTTTCCTTTCCAAATTAAGTAATAGATCATCCTTATGTAGCTGTTTGCATTAGTGTTGAAAGTCCTAGAGTGTTTTGATTTTATTTTTTCAGTAAGTTTTTTAGGGGGTGGTTTAACATGTGTATAGTATTTATTCTGTCGATAGTCCTCTAATATTGTAGCCGTTGGTTAGCGTGTAGATTCTCAAATTAACTTCGTGAATGTAGGTTTTCTCTCTCTTTCTATTTCTTTTAGGAGTTAGCTCTGAGATTTAGAAAGAAATTCTTTTTATTTTGTATTATTTTCATTTTTGTTTTCATTTTTGGCTCATGAGCTGTTGTTAGATTGATTCATAAATGAATAAAGTACTTAGCAGTATTCTTTTTCTTGTCATATTTCATTTGCCTTTTTATTTGTCCTGTATTTGATGAAGATAAATACTTTTAGATTACTACTATTTTATTTGTATAACAGTTTGTTGTTTTATTTTAATGTTTAGTTTTATTACTTTCAATTTTATTTATTTTTTCATTATTTTTATTAATGGTATTATGTCAATGTTATACCTGTGGCAGTTATGGCCATTGGCATTATAGCAAAACTGCTGTAGACCAAGTTGAGCATATTGATATATGTATTATCATTATGGAAACTTTTAGCAATAGCATGTGATTGATCTCTTCATACAGCTGAGAAACTTTTTTATACACACGTACAGACACACACATGGGGCCAAAATGACAAAGAGTAATCAAGCAAAAGCACAGGTCTTAACACTATCCTAACATTCCAGAGCCATCACCTAGAGCGGCTGCCCCCACCCGGACGCCACTCAGTCGCACGGGGGCACTCAGTAGCGCGGGGCAGTTTTCCAGAAGGTCATCAGAGGACTCCACCACTGACGACTCTGCACTACCGGCCAACGTGAGGGAGATGAGGGTAAGTTTTGGGCATTTCCTTGTATGGACCAGATTTTATTACAACAGTTTGTCAGAAATTTCCTAAATCAAGGTGATTATTAGGTTATTGAAATCTTTGTAACTTTTTGATTACCCTATGAGTTTTAGAATTTTTCTTGCAATGTGAAATTATGGAAGGACGAAAGAAGAGTGGGAGTAAAGGAGGGTTCAAAGCATGCTCTAAACGTTTTAGTTGAGTTTATGGAGCGTGATATACTGTTATGCTATTGATATACAGTTACTTTTTAATTTTTTTATTATTATTTTTATCATCATGAATCTATTTTCATTAACATTTATTATCATCATAAATATTGTTAATCAATATTTTTTTGTTTACAGGCCGAATTGAAAGAATTAGACGAAAAATTCCGCAAGGCTATGATAACTAATGCACAGTTAGATAATGAAAAAGCGACTCTAACATTTGAAGTAGAACTTATGAAGGATAAGTATACCGAGCTTGAAGAAACACATACACAGTTATCGGTAAGTAAATTCAAGATGGTATTAGAGAGAAACTTGTATGTGTTGAGTAAGTGAGACATATAATTAAGATCAGTTATTTTTATATTACCACAGCTAGTCACTAGCTGAACATGAAGTACACCACCAAAAGATTAATTTGAAATGGTCATTAAATACATATTTTGGTACAAATTATTGATTGAAAAAATATATCTGCATATATTGGTTTGATACAAGTCTAAATAGGGATGATCTCTCTTCTGCAGAAAGAGCATAGGAAGAAGTGTACTGAATATGAACAACTTAAGAAAGTAGCAACAAAGTTACAAGAAGAAGTTAAAGCTCTTCGGGCTTTGTTACAAGAAAGAGATGCGTTAATACAGGTGAGGACAATTAGAGAAGTTGAGTTCATTGGTTTCTGTTCTTTCTTCATTACATAATTATTTCTTCTATGTGTTCTGGCTATTTTCAAAGTCACTATTGTCTCTTGAATGATGTTTCTCTCCTTTTTCTTCTCTATTCTTATATTTTGTTACTCTTTTTTTAAGAGAAGTTTTTATAATTGTTGCATTGTAATTTCTAACGTTATTTGTGAACTTCTCTTATATTTTGATAAAGTCAGTATATTTTTAGAACAAACATTAGATTTATAATTCTTTTTTGCTTTTGCTTTCTACTTAATTATCAGACCATATTCTTTCCATGAAGTTTCTTACTTATTGTACTCTCTTGTCTCTTATAATAGTTCTTATTATCTCCTTTTTCAGTTTCGTAAGGAGTACCAGTGTATTATTATTTTCCTCTTTTGGAGTGAGAGATTTGTAGTGAAGGTTCAAATGACGAACACAGGACTTAGTTACTTAGTATCCAATTGATTGAGGTAGAAATTAGCAAGCATGTCTGAGTTTTGGTTTTCGTCGAACTGTCTCCATATTTTTCTCATTGTTATCATTTATTCTTGCCATTTGCAGGAATATGGCTTGGTGGTGGTTGGCGAGGAGGAGAACGGCGAAGCGGATATTCCCGTCAAGGATGAGGACGATGAGTTTGCTGACATGGATGACCTCACACCTAGGAAGATTGCCGTGAAGAAGGCGCTGCTTTCTCAGGAAGCAGCTGATTTGCTCAGCAAAGGAGCTGCTCAGGATTCATTAGGTATGGGAGGTTTTTGCATTGTCTCTTTTCTTTTCTGCTTCCATCTCTTCCCTTTGAGTTTTTAAAACAAGAATAGTTGTCAAAAATAAAAAAATTGATAGGTGATTTGTAAGTAGGTATGATTTTTTTTTCTAGATATTCAATCTGCTTCGTGTAATGTACATGATTCGATAATTTATTAGGAATATGCAACATGAGTTATTTACATATATATATTTTAGTACTAGAAGTGTGTATTATTATTGCCTAGGTTTTATCTATATTTTTGATATTGGTTTGGTTACCTTTTCAAGGTTCTTTATACTGGCACCTGATTAGGAAGCATGGAATTTGAAATTCTACTTCAAAGCAAAAAGGCTGAAGTTTTAATTGAGATCTAGCATGCAAGATATTTGGTATGGCATTAAGAGTAACTGAATTTGGACCCTTCAGAGGTTTAGTGGTATCAGTGGCAGGCTTAGGATTGATAGTTTTCTTTGTAGTATTTATCTTGGTGTTTAAACCAGTAGCAGAGAGCATAGAATTGTGGGGAGAGAACTGGACAGGGGTCTGTGATGTTGGAGATATGGTTGCTGCAGGTGATGTATGTGTTTTGTTGCTAGAAGTGAAGTTTCATAACATCCTATTGACCCTGACTGCAAGTACATCTTTACAAATTAAAGAAATATGTTTTGTGCATAGATAGGTGTCCTTTATTGGAAGAAAATGTGGGTAGTTATGAATCAGTATTTATTAGGACGTACAGGATGACATGAGAATGTAATGCAAGATTTATGGTGTCAGCCTGAAGGATTGGAATAGTTCTAGTGATGCCTACAGGATTGGAATAATTCTAGTTAAATGAGGGAAAGTCCATTTGCTAGTGCTGTGGAAGTCATGAAAAGTAGAAGATTGCAGGGCTAAGAACAAACAATAAGTGCCTTTATTCACTTGGTAGGATTAATACTGATTGAGTAAAGACCTTGGAAAACACATTAAGGTTGTATGCTGTGAGCTAAAAGGTAAAAGATTGGAATGAAAACACTCACTTCAGCAGGCACTCATTCAATCCAAGGGTGAAAACATGTAAAACCAATGAGGATGATTGAGGGCATTTATTCATTTTAACATATTCTCCTCTCTCAACAGATGTTAGGTTAAAGAAGTTTGGTGAAGAGAAGAAGGAACTAGAAGACCAAGTTAGAAGATTGAAGCTCGAACTCGAGGAGGAAAAGAATAAGAACAGAAGAAGAAAAGAAAATGGCTTAGACTATGACAGGCAAAGTAAGTGTCATGGCTAGAGGCCTCTTGCATGATCAAACTCGTGTTATAGCATGGTGTTGTGTCCTTAAGCAACAAGACTGTTGGTTGACTGTTGCGTAACTAGCAATGTATTTGATTGATGGTTTTAACCTTTTTTCAGAGGAACAAAACAAAACTGTAAACGAATATAAGTTTAGAGTGCAGAAGGCAGAAGCTGAAGTGTCTACTTTACAGGCTAACGTGAGTATGATTTCTTTAGCTCGATTTTTGCTCTCAGGCCAAAAAAATTTATTGGCTCCTGAGGTTCTCTCTAGGGCAAGTAGATGATTCCCAAGAAGTGACCAAGCATGTTGGATGTAGCCCTTTTTCTTGTTTTATTTCCTTTGTTTGTACTGCAAGTGGTACTTCTCAGGCGTGCATTCTTTATTTTGTCACATTAGTTTGGGTCTATCACATGTGTTTCATTTTCAGACAGAAAGTGAGTTATGGTTTACTTTATTTTCTTTTTCAGTCTGTTTTATTGTTTTTAGATACACAGTCTCACCATCCAAATCTGACCAAAGTTCTTAAAGAAAAGTTGAAGTACTTAACGAATTAGGTCATTCTTTCTGCTTTTGATAGTTGTTATTCTTGTGATTATAGATATTCAGGTTAAATGTTTTTAACTTTTCATGTGGTAGGATCTAGCACATTAAGCAAATTGGCTTATTCTTCAATAGTAACCTGTCTTTTAATTGTTTCATGCTCTTTATGGTTTTCAGCACCAAACCTCTTTGCATTCTCAAGGCTAAACAAGATTACTTTCTCTTGTACGATGGAGACTAATTTTTGTTTACTGCACAGGTGGCAAGGCTGGATGCTCTCTCGGCTCGATATAGGACCCAATCGGAAGAACTAGAGAAGAGTGAAGAGGAGCTAAAATCGGAAAAGCGAAAATTACAACGGGAAGTAAGTATCTTCTAGAGCTTCTAATGCTTTGATGATTTTGTTTTTTTATCTTTATTTCTTGTTTTAATTCTTTAAATTGCTGTTCGTGATTTACTGTAATTGTTAACATGGTAGTATTTATTACCTTAGGAGGATACAAACTGGATGGATAATAAAATAAGAGGTCCCTTATATCCCATAATAAAGATGAAGCCTTTTATACATGGTAACTTATGAACTTTGTACAGCAGATTCCTTTTCCATTTCACCTCCTTCAATGCCTCTTTACAGAATGGGTTGGGAAAGTGCTTATAGAGTGTATCTTAGTGAAGATTTTGCATCGGCATTATAATTATTATTATTCCAATGGGTACATGTATATTTCTCTACTCAAAATAGAATTCGAAATACGATTGTTCATAAATTGAATCACTCATCATTGTCTTTGTCAGGTAAGATAGAATAGAACACTGCGCAGAATTAAAACAAGGAGTTTATCGAGTTTCATCTATTCTCATTTTTAGTTTTAAAAGCTAACACAATTTCTCATATGCATTATTTTCATTAGTATTCTGTAGGATACACTTACAAAACAGTTTCATGTTGTTAGCCCTGGCTTGTGAAGTTTCATATACATTATAGTTCATAATTTTTTGTAGGCTCTACACATAGATTTACTTTAATAGCCCCAGTTTGTGAAGGTTCTTTACTTCACAGATAAAAGCCTTGGTATTTAGAATAGGTGCATCAAACACACTGACAAGGTCATAATTCTCTCACCAGCTGCGAGAATTACAACAAAAATACGATGAACTGGATTCTGCGAAGAATTTCCTCCAGAGGCAGTATGATAAAATGAGGCACGACAGAATTGGCCGATTGTATGTAAAATCGACAAGTTGCCCAAAGTTACACATTAAATCATATCATAGTTGTCTTTGGTTGTAGACAAGCTCCAGAAGCTTTGTATTATCGCAGTGTTTTGCTTCTGATATTAGGGCTGAAATGATAAGAAAAATTGTCATAACCTTCCTCTTCTATGATTCATGTGCTACAACTAATATAAATGAGACCTTGAAAAGGTGTCCATCCGATGATTGAGTGAAGTCCTTGTTCACAGTTATGTACATTGTTCCTTGTATTCATGAATTATTTGTTTGGGGAGTTTTCCAGATATTAGGATTGCGGCACTGGCATTGATTATTCATCCACTCCTATGTGTATATGTTGTCATTCTTTGAATTTTGTTGAAATGATTTTCACATGTAATGGCATGATTCAATTATGCTTATTAATAGCTTGGCATTTGTGTTGTACATAAGCTTTATTACACATACTGCAAAATGCTGATTCTATGAGAGCTTGTGTACATGCACTGTCCACTGGGATATCAGTTTATTCATTTTGGTTACACAGAGATGGCTCCCCAAGTGTTTACTCACTAAGGAATCAGTTACTAGACCTACCAGGTCTCACCTATTTAAACCTTCCTTGAATTTTTGGAAAGAAAATTAGTATTGTTGATATTATAATAGTAATTATGCCAGTAGTGATGATACAATGGATGATTTTTCCCAAAATTTCAATGAATATGGGAAACAAGTAAGATCTGGAAGGGCCAGTAATTGACTCCAAGGAGACTAAGTGCTACTGAAGCCATCCACGAGTAGACAAAAATGACAAAACAAAATCACAGTAGACAGTTCATGTACACATCACTAATAGGTTAATTGTAAATATATATATATAAATATATTTGTATATTTGTATCACCTGAAATCTAGTTCCTTTGCCTAGTTTGGCACAGATTTTGAGTTTCCTCAATCATCATGCTCTCCCCTCCCAGATTTATATATCAGATTAAAGTATACAAGGTGATTAGGTTTGTGTTGTGAGAGCCACAGATCATACTAGGAACATTGATGTAATTCATTGCTCAGATTGTGCCAAGTTCTAATATATTTCACAAGAGTTCCAAGAATACTCATCTAGTTTTATAATAAATACCGTTTTTTTGTATCTGAAGTCATGGATAACAAAATGGCTATTTCACATTCCTTTGGTTAAATTACCTACTTACCAATAGTTATTAAATAGTCCCATTTGGTATATCTGTATGGATTGTTAGTATTGAACAACTATGTTGTTTTAGCAGTGATTCTTCAATAATATGGTTCTCAAAGGTGCCAGATTAGGGGTGTGTGTGTGTGTGCCTATCTGTTATTTACACACACACTAAAATTTGGGGTGTGATTTTTGTTTTCTATTTGTTTATAGATGAACAATTTTTTTGTTTTTGTTTTTTGCTAATATATAGTCTTTATTTATAAACTAGCACAAAGACAATTAAACCTCTAATTTTGATTTCTTCCACACCCTATATATATCAGTGAGTCAAAACATTATTGATATGGAATGAGTTTTGGGTGATTGGTTACAAGCTTAAGCAACCAGCAGTTCTCATTCACATTTGTTAGCAACATGGTGATGAAATATCTCCCACATTTACTCATGAATATGGCAAGTTCATGAATTAGAATTGGCAAAAAAAATTCAGTAAATTGTTGGTGCTTTGCAAGTGGAGACCATTGTACAAATGTTATGAAAATATATAGTTCATGACACTAATGTAAATAAGTTGTTGAGTTTGTGTAAGTTATTAGTCAAAACTTTTTAAACAGCAGGTTTTACTTATTAGAGTCTTCTTATGGCTGTTTTGCAGTAATAGTCTTGTAAATATATGCATTAGTTAAAAAATGATAATTGGTGTGTTGCATTACTCAAGATGTTTACTACTATTGTGTTGGAAGGGATTTTTTAAGTTTTGGGTTTTGCAAATTTCTATTAGTTAACTTGAATTATTAAAGTTTCATACTAAAACCTCTTTATCTTTTAAACCAGCTTCTTCACACAATTATACATGACTCTCATAACATACAAAATAATTACCATTATGACAGCCAACACTATAATAAGCAGTATGTCATCCAATGTACTAATTATTTGACTGTCAGAAATGCAACAAAAAAGGTCTTACTCATGATCTTATTTTCATTTCAGCTAAGGGATGCCCAGAATAGGTTAGAAGAACTGGAAACCACCAATAGCCATCTAATAAAACGGTTTGACAAGTTAAAAAATGCCAGATCCACCCTGCTCAAGGACCTGTCCCAAGACCCTGCCTGAGGAGCTGGGCGGACCTGCAGCCTCTCCTCCCAAGGACCTCCGACCTCTCCTCCCGCCAATCTTCAACTTGTAGGCCACGATGACACCCAAAACCTGTTGGGGAAGCTTGACGAAGTTCCTGGGTGAATAGTGCTTATGGACTATTCAGTGTGATACAATGTTACTAGGAATGTAGGTGTTGACTGCATATTAGGAGAAGAAAAAAATAAGAAAACAGTTCTCTCTCACTCTCTCTCTTTATTGTTTTTTTGTTTTTTCATTATCATTATCATTAGTGTGATGGAAATATGGTACTACCTAGTAATGAGGTTATTTAGGAATTATGATAATAAAAGTTATTTGAGTTGTGTACATGGACGTATTGTGTAATACAGCAATATGTGAATGGTTTTATGATATATCTGCCTTCAGATTGCTTGTTTGCAGAAAGTTGCCAGTTGTTACAAGTTGAAGGCTTGCTTACTGAGTATCCCACAGTAACTACTTAATCATCACCCCCCCCCCCCCCTTTCTCTCTCACAACCCCTTGCTCCCCTCTCCTTATGAAAATCTCTGTGATTATGTTAATATTTGATGGGTGGATACTTTAGACCATTTTAAAGAATATATGAAACATAATGATAACTGAAAAAATAAAAGGATGCCTTTGTGCCTCAACAACCTTTATAGCTTTTGAAGTTAATATGCCTCAGGTGATGAGTCTGCCTTCTTGGGTGGGTTAACAGTTGATGATACTTTAACCAGGGCTGCTTTTACACAGCATCATCTCAGGCTAAAGTGGTCTTTGTTAAAGCAACCCAAACTGAAGCTTTACTGTACTTGAAAACAGGGCTGAAGCTGCCACTGCCTAGCTGGTTGGACACTTGTTATACACTGTCAACCTTGGGGTCTATACAGAGTGTGTGAAGCCTGGAAGTTTTTGTTGAATCAGGTGATCAGTGAGTTACTCATTTGTTTTTTTGGCTCTTTATTGATTTTAAATATTATTACTATTCCTATTACTATTACTATTATCATCAGCTTAATTCAGTTATATTTTTATTCATGAAAGTTGCTAAAAACTAAATCAAAATATTTCAGAAATACTGATACCATTTCAAAATTATTTTCCATTTCTTTTCCATGTTTAAAATCTTAAATTGCCTTGCTTCCACCTGAAACAGCATTAGGTTTGTTCTAGCGTTAGAGTATATTTTTTGTGTTAAATCACAATTTATTTTCATTTGTGTTTTTTCAACATTCAATTTCTTCCTTGTACCTTTGGAGTGCATCCTTGTAGCCAGTAATTATAATCATATTCATGTTTGCAGAGTGATGTCCATATTTCCAATGGACTTCCTGTTTTTTTCTCTCTTTTTTTCTGTCCACCATAAATATATAGATATATTTTATGCGCGTGGAGTGTTAATACCGTTTGGAATTTAATGTGATAATTTTTAGAAATGTGCCACTGTGCCGTTGTTCCTGTCCGAGCACATCATGTCCATTTTAAAGAACAATAGATTATGGTTGGTTGGTTAGTATATTTATTTATATTATTGTCCGAAAAAGAGAAGAATTTGTATGTTGTTATTCTATCCATTGTTGTTCTCATTAGTGAGGAGAAAGGAGTGACCAGAAATTGCTACACAGGTTCATTGGTCTCTCTCTCTCACAAGTGTTGCACAAAACAAGTTTACTTTATGACAAATGTTATTTATTGTTACATGTGATTGAAGCTTCTGGCATTGTTGAGCATAATCGAGAAGTGGATCATTCCTCCCTGCCGTAACAGGAATGCCCTAATTGCGAAGGGGCAAATTATGAGCAGCCAGTGCTTTATCCTTCCAAACGTGCTAGCCTATCACACAGATTTATGCATGTCCCATTTGGTGCAGGAAAGCACTCAAGTCAGCCTACAAGGAATCTACAAAGAAAGAACAAAGAAAATGCCGCATGTATTCATTTAGATCCAGGGAAATAGTCTGTACACTTTCTCAGTCATGCAGAGTGATGAAATGTCTTCATTACACATACCAGCAGAATTTCTCATCATGGTTACTTAAGTCTTAAAACACAGATACAAAGTCAGAATGCTGACACTGCTTTCATTTCAGGAAAAATATAAATATAGACCTATATATAAACACATCTGCGAGTTTCATCAGTTGAAGTTGGTGGTAGAAAACTCCATGAGCAGCATCTCAGCTCACACTGATGTTGCATTAACCCAGTGATGAATGCCCACCATACCATACCAGGTACACATGTCAGGGTCAGATGGCCAGAGCCTCGTGCAGTCCCGTGCAGTCAAGAAACTCAAGTGTGAATCTTTGGTGTAAATCAAAGCTGAGCCTCACTTACCTCAACCAAGGCTGATGGTCTTCGATGACTTCACAGAGGAACGTGCATGCCAAATACTGTTCAGGTGGTGGGGAGCTTCAACTAACCCAGCTCTTAGGGACCACTTAGGCAACAGCTGACAGAGATCGCCTCGAAGCACTCGTGTGTTTACATAATTACCCTGACTGCCCCTGGCTCAGCCTAGAGCTGGTGGTCAGTTAGTGTTGCAAGATCGAAGTGGTTCAAAAGTGGGTTAGCATTTTTAAGATAGATAAAGTAGGTATATTTGTCCAGGGTCATCAGATTAGTTTGGTTTCTCTATTTTGAAAAAAGTTGATGTAGTACTTACACATTTGGTGAGAAATTGACCAAGAAATTCATGGCATTCATGTTGGTGATTGCCAGTTATTTTGATAGTTGTTTGAATAATTTCTAGTTTTATCTTATAGTTTGAGCTTTTCATTTGTCCAAAAAGGGGGAAAGAAATGTTTAAAGGTTAGATAGAACCACAGTTTTCAAGACTATCCTGATAAGAGTGGAGTATGAAGAGCTTGATTGATCATGAACTAAAAAGGAAATGTAAATAGGATCGAATCAGCATTGGGCCAATTAGTATCATATTAGAGAAACTCATATTTTTTCTATTGAGATACCTATTTTTGGTCTTCCAACTTTTTATTTTTGAAAGGGTCTGCATGTGAAGGTTTTGTGTCGTGCTGTGAGGTTGAAGTTCAAAGTAAAGCGCTTTGTCCACAAGGAGTTCTAGACGAAGACAGTCTCTCTTATTTATCAAGCTAGTGTGTGATGATTATCTTGCATAAAGAAGAGGAGGAAGATGCTGCTTCTTTCCTACTCTTGAAAGTTTTGCTTTCGTTTGGAAGGCGTTTTGCTTATGATGTACTGGTACTTATTTTCTTACAGGGGTTCTGGCATGGTCATTAATAAGTGCCAGATATGTATTTATTAGTGCTCACATAACATGATTTTATTTTATTTTATTTGCACAGTGTGCCATGTTATTGTTTTTAACTGCAGAATTGATTAAAGGCACAACATCAGATATGTTAAGTGTTAGAGGAATATTTATATATACAAATATATATATAAAAGATGACAATCGTAAGAGATCAGTTGGATGTAATTTAAGAGAAGGAATTTCAAAAGCTCTTTGTGTTGCAGACCCTTCTAACGTCAGGCCGAGGTACCCTTGAGGGACTCGAGCCTGTTGCCAGTCATAGCTGTAACTTCATGCTCAGTGTGCCAATAGAGGATTCTGTTGGCCCCATGCTAGCAGGAGTGCTCAAGGGTAGTGTTCTAAAGGTTGTTTGCATCAAGCTATTTTGCTCCTGGAGGAGGAGGCCCAGACGATGAAGTATGTAGTCAGATTTGGTAATTTCTTTGGCAATGTGAGTGCGAACAAAGGACAGTTTGTTAGTGTGTGAGTGCGTGATAGTGTATGCATGCATGCCAAGCAAGTCTGTGAAAATGTTTTGACTGTTCCAAATGACATTGCCCAAGCAATTACTGGTACTATTTTTTATATTTCACAGCCTGGTTTTAAAAAGTTGCTGTAATTTTTTACGAAATGGAAGAAAATGCAATATTATTTCATTACTGAGAAACATTGATTAAACACAGCCATTTAGCATGTGTCTTGCTCATGAAGGTTGCATACTAATGAAAAAAGTACTGTGTGGGGACAGCTGATTATCATCACCTAAAATTTACTCCTTTGCAGCCAACAAACAGTGAAATTACCCTAAACTACTTATTTATTTATATACATATTTTTTCTTGTATACATAATATGGATATTGGCTTCCTCTTAATTAGTTTAGCTTCATTCTTCCATTTGTGATAACCAATATTTCTAATCTTCCAGTTTATAATAACCAGTAATGAGAGCTTAAAGTCTTTAGATCTGCTTCTTAAACCTTTTCCCAAAGAGGCCATATTATATATGATGTAGTAGGCCCAGTCTTTTAACAAGAAAAACAAAAGCAAAAAGAAACAAAAAAAAAGTGCTGATATTGAAGTACCTTTACATTTTGTAAGCAACCGTTTTAGTTTTATTTATTTTACTTGTTTTTGTTTTATTCCACAATATTTTTGCCACCAACCACCATCAGGCAATAACAAATGCAAATTGTTTGTGATACAAGGCTCAGCTTCCGTGCAGTCCTTCATCCAGGCTGGTTGAAGGTGGAATGCATTCGGGGCTGTTGTCCAGTACACATGTAAGGTGCTTCAACTTCTGGATAATAAAGAAATATCTGGCTTCATGTGTAGGTCAGTGGAGTGACCTATATTTGGCTTTATGTATAAATTTGTGAATGGCTTGATTGTACAGAGTTGGAGATGTGTAAATAATGGTCCTTATTTCACACTGTGTAAAAAATAGCAAATAAATTAATACTGACCTT
Source organism: Penaeus vannamei (assembly GCF_042767895.1). Classification (NCBI taxonomy): domain Eukaryota; kingdom Metazoa; phylum Arthropoda; class Malacostraca; order Decapoda; family Penaeidae; genus Penaeus; species Penaeus vannamei. The sequence goes on along the minus strand of NC_091565.1, from coordinate 5,356,107 downwards.
AGTATTTACTATGTTTATCCTCAATTCTACCTCTGTGAAAGCAATATTAACTTAACAGTTATAAAACTAGTATTGGTATGAGCTTTCTGCCACTAGTTATTAAACATGTATAAAAACATTAAATTCTATAGAAATGTTCTTTGCTTAGCTAATAGCTAATAAAAATTATTTTATTATTATTATTCAAGTAAGTAAACTCCTGAATCATTAAACATGAAGACTCATTGCTTCAGACTGGCTTTTTGGCTGTAGTAAGCTATTTGATCTACATGTTCCCTGAAGTTGGTACAGCCATTAGCTAAGTTACATTAGTTGGGAATATGCTCATAGAATGTGGTTTTGTATTTTTCTATTACCAAAGACTAAAAATGGGAAAGTTGTACCTATATGCATAGCCAAACTGATTAGTCTAGAACATTTTTCATAAAAGTAAAACATGAAAGTGATCCCAAACACAACTTGAACTTTCAGTAATATTCAAATATGTAATAGACAGCAATGGCAGATACTTAAGCTTCATTAAAAAGATTCTTGACTTGTTCATGTCATTTAAAAAAATTTTGTTCAGATATAGTATTTTACTTTATGTACTAAAATTTTTCAGCATTCTGGAAATAAGCAATTATAAGATTGGTATCGTTTTAGCTTACCCTTCTATCCTTGTGTCTGTGTAGCGTAGTGTCACTTTTTATCATCAAATATATTTAGTGTACTTTATTTCTTGGTAAAAGTTTAGTATTGTAGTTACATAATATATCTGCTGTAATCACATCACAAAATTTCATATTCAAAGAGCAGTATTTTACTTTTTTTAACTCGATGTCTCAATACTGCATTATCCATGGATTTTTTTAATGAAATAATGTAATCCACTCTATTTGCCATTACTAAACTATTTAATTTGATTACATTTATGTAGCATACACGTTAGACACAGCATCATAGGATTCTATTTAAAGACATGTACTATATGTTACCTGAAGGGAACTTGACACAAATTTTCATTCTATACAAACTGCAAAACACCAGAAAAAATGGCTGTAAATGTACTCTAATTATTAGAAGATCGTGGAAGGAAGAAGAAAATATGCTAACATGCATGGTCTCTACCACACTTGCTGAAATAATAAACATTTGATTAATCCCTATGATATACTTATAATATGGCTACCGACACTATAGAACACTTTTTATGGTAGAGGTTACTTTCTATTGCCAACTCGTTCTATGTTAGTGGGTAATTACTATCTAAAGTATGGCTTGTTAGAACCTTTATATTGATTTCCTTTTAGCTTTCCTCATATGACATATGACTTATAACCTTTCATTGATATTTTCAAATTATTTTGATCCCACTGAAAATGAAACCTTAGTAGGTTCCATCGTTTTATGTTTAACTTACAGAAATCAATTATTAGCTCTAATAAATGCTTAAGAGGAAAAAATTAAGTTGTGATGAATATATTGCAACTACCATCACAAATGGTATTCTTAAGATGGAAATTTTAATCACAGGTTAAAGCTTTGTCAAAATATATATACTATGCCACATGAATGTTTAAAAGTGACTAAGCTGGACATTTAGGATGTGTATATCTTTCTCTCTCTCTCTCTCTCTCTCTCTCTCTCTCTCTCTCTCTCTCTCTCTCTCTCTCTCTCTCTCTCTCTCTCTCTCTCTCTCTCTCTCTCTCTCTCTCTCTCTCTCTCTCTTCGTGTGTGTGTGTGTGTGTGTGTGCGCATGTGTGTTTCCATAGGAATAAGTCGGGTTACAGTCAAATGCAGGCAATAAAAATGTTTCATATACTATCCATTTTTAAGAACGGAAGTCCATCAGAATACCTTCGCCCCCGCAACACCTGCAGGGCGTGGCAGGATCGGCGTGAAGGACGTCTTCATCTCCGGTGGTTCGCAGAAAATCTCTTTCTCAATGAAGGCGCCCGTGCATGGCCAGCCGGGGCTTTGCACTCGCGTCCTTGGAGAGCACGTAGCCGTCGTGCGTAGAACGTCAACTGGCATTTCTTGC
>NC_091565.1:5340554-5343054 GCF_042767895.1 Penaeus vannamei | reverse complement strand
AGAGAAAATCACGCCGGTGCGATTATTGGTAGATAAGGGCGGGGCTTTGATGCTCACATTAACCTCTCTTTAATAAGGGGAAATTCTCCGATATTTTTAACCCGGGTGACGAAAGGGCGAGCGGGGAAGGGGTGGGGGTAGGGGGGGGTAGATGGTTGGGTGGGGGGGGTAAGGATGTAGAAGGGATGGGGTGGGAGAGGGGAGGGCGTAAGGGGGAGGGAGGGGGAGAATTTCAAACGCAGATTTTTGAAGGAAACTGGGGTGGGTAGGAGTAGGTTAGGGTGTCGTAAGGTTTAGTCTTTGGGGCGAGGGTTAAAAGAGTTTTGTACTTAGGTGGAATTGGGAAGGAGGGAAAGCACTTGTACGAGGAAGAGAAATGGGTTATGGTATGTCAGCACGGAGAGAGGGGAGACCGAGGGAAGGGACGGGCAGGGGAGGAAGGGGTAGGGTAGGAGTGTGGGGGTAGGGGAGGAAAGTGGGGGCAAGGGAGGAGGAGGCAGGGTTGGAAAGTGGGGGCGAGGGGGGGGAAGGTTGGAAAGTGGGGGCAGGGTAGGAGAGTGTGGGTAGGGGAGGAAAGTGGGGGCAAGGGAGGAGCGGGTAGGGTAGGGTAGGAAAGTGAGGGCACGGTACTTTCACGTCCGAGATAATTTTCTAAAAGAAGCTTAAGAAAGGACCAATTTACTCTCCGATGAATCCGTAATAAGGCGGGCAATAAAGCGTAATGTCATAATTGGCCATTTTAGAGTACCTGGGGCATGATAGGGGGTGGTGGGGGGAAGGGGAAGGGGGGGGGGAGGGGTTAGAGAGGGAGGGGTTGAGTAATGATAGATTATGATGGTCTTTTATGTAGGTTAAGGAGCTTGGTGGCTATAAGGTGTGTGTGGAAGTGTTTGTTTATATGTAGTGTATGTGTAACTTCCTGTATTTACTGCACTACTTGTTTTATGTGTTAGGTGAAAGAAAGAGGCGATAAGGAAATAAAAGGAGTAATAGGAGTGAAAGGTACAGCGCCTATCCACTCTCTACATCCACGCTTATTCATGAGTGCATACATGCATTCGTTACTACATGAATGTACATGGCGCTGTACACACGAGGCAAGGAGATGGAGCTGGGTGACGACACATGAGCGGTGGACGGGGTAACCACCTTATTGGGGAAGACGACCTTGTTGAGGGGTCGTCGCGGTCTGCCCTCGGTGGCCAGTTTTGTGGTCGCAAACAGCTTGTTGCGTCGTGCGGAGATGAGAGACGTGGAGACACACACAAAACGCAAGTAGGCTTTGGTATTAGATGACGGACAGAGGGCTAGAGTCTAGACCTAAATGCACATCCATAGCGGTCACAGCTAGAGACAGGCACACGCAAATGCACACACGGAACCACAGTCATACAGAAACATTGTCACGAACCTAGGTAAATGTAAAGACGTTTAGGGATGGCTAGGGTGATGGATACCCGTTATTTGTCAAACTAGAGGGCGAATTATTGTGAGAGGTTGAATAAGAATATTGTGAGAAGTTGAATAAGAAATAGAAGTAGACATAGATCGATAGAACGACGGAAAGAAAGGTTCGGGCCATATTAAGTAAATAAAAGAAAGAAAACGACAGAGTCAAGAGAATGGTTAGATGAAACAACAGATGTAGAGATATAAAGTACATGACAGAGAATAGGCGACAAGAAGAGAGAGGGAGAGTTGTATGCATAAATGTGGATCCGTATATGTGTATGTCGTGTATGTGTCTATATTTGGGTCTTTGTCCGTCCGAGTAAGTGTGCATATATGTTTGGATTTGCTTGTATATGCGCTTATTCCCAAGACCTCATGCAAATAGAGGAGAAAGTATCATTGGGAGAGGAATTAGGTTGGTCAGTTACCCCCTCCCCTTAAAAAAAAAAAAAAAAAAAAAAAAGTTGAAACCTTTAAGAAAAAAGAAAAAAAAATCGAAGAATGGATGTCCGCCAAGTCACGATCCCGCGCCTGATAAAGCTGCCGTCTCACCATACAGGAGGAAAGTGGACGGGGTTCGGAGGCAGGGACTGGGGTGGGGTGGGTGGGGTGGGGGGGACACGAGAGGGGGCGGGGTTGCACGCGTGTGTCGGTGCTGGTCGGAGGAGGGAGTTGGTCGCTGTTGTTGGTGATCGCATCGTTGGGTCGTTTGGTTATGTTATGATCATGATAACTTATTTAATTTATGATGATAGGGATGATAAGTTACATACATTGGTAATGGTGGTTTGTACAAATGATAATCATAATGATGATGTTATATAAATGAAGATGAAAGCCAAAAGGATTTCGAAATTGTCGTCTCATTTTCAGTAAATCTAGTTTATCCGTTGTGGGGGTTTTCTACCATAAACTATATACATGATAATTTATATAAAAATAACGATAATGATGGTGTTATATAAATCATAATGACAATCATAATAAGTTGTATAAATCGCAATGATGATAATTTATATATCAATCTTAATGATCGGAAAAATTACGA
>NC_091565.1:5310554-5328054 GCF_042767895.1 Penaeus vannamei | reverse complement strand
TAACGGTCTTATTTTAAGAAGTGGGCTTTTGCACCTTGCCCTAATTCCCTCTTTTTCCCGCTTCCTCATCACCCAGGGTACCCCCTCTTTGGTTTCTACTTGAACCAAACTCAACGTCCCATGGTCTACTCCTGCTCTTGGCCGGTCTACCAGACGTATTCCGGCATGACGGTGAGAGTCTAGAGGTGGAGGGCGTCCCCAATTTTTAACTATTTATATTTTTATTTATTTTTTCCCTTATCAACTATTTATATTATTGTGGTGCATAGCTGGGGAAGCTTTTATGCTTGTTATTTTCTGATTTTCGTGTTTGGATTAAGGGACAGAACCCTATTGATCTTGACAAAACTCAATGAGTATGCTGTGGTAATGGTGGAAAGAAGGGTAGGTCTTGGTAGTCTGTGGTGACTCTGTGCTGCTGGAGAAAGTAAATGCAAACTTTTATTGCTCTCAAACTTTTGTTGGGGTCATAAAGTGACTGTAAGGAAGTGTCCTATTCTATCTATGTTCTAGAAGGAGTTTACTTAGTACAGTGACTAGGTGACATTGACATATACAACAAATGTCAATGAAAATGACTGAAAATATGCCAGTCTTTGTAACAAATGTAAAGGGGGAAGATGATAAGCCAAGTGGATCACAGTCACCCTAATATTTTATATTTTTGAAAGGTTGGCCTACCATGTATGACATTTTGTTAGTATAGCTATACTCCTTGTTTTGAAATAGTTATTTTGCAAATAGCTTGTTTCTCTTTTTTTCTGATCCAGGCTCTCTGCTCTGTTTGTCATGTATGTTGTTCAACCTGTCTTATAAATAGTGTTCATTAGATTGCAGTTTGAAAAAGGTACCTTTGGAGGACCACTAAATGCAGCTATATTTGGTGGCAGCTGTTTAGTGCTGTTCTGAAAATGGTTTGAGCTGTACTTCAGTTTTTTGTGTCATTGATTATTGTTGCTTTCATTACAATAATGATATTGAATTACTTAGTTTATTATTATTGTTATTTTCAATATTCTAATTATTGGAGTTATACTACTATTACTTACTACTACTACTACTACTACTGAGTTTATGAATTGTTATAAAACATTGAATGAAAGGCACATCCCAAATATGTATTGCTTGAGTCTTTGTTCTGTTTCAACCTCATTTCATAACGCGAGTTATGCTAGCGTTTGTCATTCCTTGCAAGATACTGAGAAGCTGAATGAAAAAACAGCGACTCACCATGCATATCTAGACTCTTCAGTGTCGTCTGGATAGTCATGTGCTGCTTATGTGATTTTTTTTGTTTATGTCATGCATCTTCATCTGCTGTTGTAGAGAAATCTGAAAGTAAGAGTACTTTAGTCTTTCCTCTCTTTTTTTCTATTTTGTTGGCTGTCTTACATTATTTTATTTATTTTTTTCTCTCCTTTTCTTCCTCCTCTTCCTCTTCCTTCTTTTCATTCTTCCTCCTCCCTTCCTCTTTCTTCCTCCTCTTTACTTCTCCCTCTTCCTCCACTATAAGCATAAGGTAAGGTGTGATGAGTCTGTGTTATTCTCTATGGCCCTGTACAGGCAACTGAAGGATTGGAATGCTCATGTCATGTGCATAGACAAGAATGACTTGCAAGACCTGAGTACACTGGTGAAAATGAATTGTGAACCATTCAAGCTGAAAGGGATTTTGTGTCCATTCAGTTGTATTCATTTGTCGGATTGCTTTTCTTTTTTTAGCCATGTTATTTGCCAGTGATAGCTTGTAATGTCATGGAATTTAATTTTGTAGAGCTGAATGAAATTGTGAAAAATGTTTTGGTGTTAACCCCCATTTGGTGTATGTGATATGGCTTTACTGTATAAGGAGATGCAGTGGATTCTCCATCATGGACAGATGCCACTCTGCACATGCCACAGGTCATGGAAGACACAACCAAAAAAGTGAAAAGTGTCTTACTCGTATGCTTGACCTCTCGTGTTTTTTTCTTTTGTATTTGTTTCTTTCTCTTTTCTCCAACTACAAAAAATTGTGCCATGTTGCATGACTATCATTTCTATGATGTGTCTCTTTTTGCTTTGTCTTTTGCATTCATCATGAATGTCGGTGTGAAATGATATTGTCGTTGCTTAGTGAGACATGAATTGGAAAATTTTTCTTTTATGAAATGGCATTGCAGATCCTCTTGGAATAGATCCACAAACCTTACTGTATTTAAAACAGATTAGATTGGGTCCTGGGATTTTTTTTATTATTATTATTATTATTATTATTATTATTATTCTGCAGAAAGTGAGACTTGATTGATTGATATTCAATGTTTAATCTTATCTATGAGGAAAGATTAAATTTGTCTACTTTGAATTGATGATTAAAATATGGAATATGGTCCTTATCAGGCTAAAGTGATTACCTTGTTATTTTGAATTTGATATCAGTTAAACAGGATAGAATGAAGGTCAAGTGAATTCCATCAATTCTTTTTATAATGGCTTTGATTAAAGGAAATAATATATGTATACAGCATATATTTGACAATTAGAATGCCGTTAGTTCCTTCGTAATTTCCTTTGTTTGTCATTTATGACAATATAGAGATAGAGTATGGATCATTACTGTGCAGTGACTACTTTGATAATGAGGAAAGACCTTATTCTTTCATGTACAGTTATTTACATAATAAGCCATTATTTTAGGCATGCAAGTTTTTTTTCTGCTTATTCTCATATTGATTATAGCCTATTACAGTTCTCTCTGCCATTAACAAATCTTGTGTTTATGATTTTCCTCGGTATCGTGGTTCTGAATTAGGAAGAGGTGAACATTTATTGTTCTTCATTTTGAAAGGTGAATAGCTACTTTGTGCTTTGATATTATTAACTGTTATTGGATTTTTTTTTTTTTTTTTTTTTTTTTTTTTCCATTCCTTATATCTTGATTTGGATCATCTTTGCATAATTTTGGGTTTCTAGATTCTAGTTAATGCAAAAATTGCTTTAGGTGTTAATCAAACATTTAAATATCATTCATTCAACTCTTTTTAGGGGATTAGAAAAGGTTTCTTTCACTAATGTTCATCTTTCTCTTGTTGAGGCTGCTGTTGCTGGCATTTCTTGTTCCTCTTTGTTCTGTTTTGTTGAACATTATAGTTTTATTTATTATTGTTTTTATTCTTTATTTATTTATTTTTTCATGTAGTTGTTTTTGTATTTATTTAAGATTTTGTATAATTTATCTTGGGAGAGTTAAAGAAATTATTATACTCTAGTTTCAAAGAAAACCTGGGATACTGTTTTGGGGGGTTAAAAGGAGGGAATTTCAATTATTTGTCATAATAATTCATATGGACATGTGACAGGACATCGACCAACACTTCCCATTAACCTTTCCTGCTTAAAAAGTAACATTGCTATTTGACTTTTGAAACAGTATTAAGCAACAGTATTTCCACTTTGACAGAAGCACTGTATCCTTCTTACTGTGAAATAATGTGTGGGTGAGTGACAAGATGGGGTTTGTTATGCAGGGTATCCAGAATTTGGATATTTTCTGAACAAGACTGGACGGCCAATGGTCTATTCTTGCTCCTGGCCGTTCTACCAGATCTACTCGAGGATGAAGGTAAGGGAGACAGGACATGCAAGACACAGTGCAATGGCAAGCTTTCATATTTGACGCTTCTAAAACCTTCCCAACCCTGGAGTTGCTCTCTTAAAAGGAGAGTGTAACTTTGTAATAAAGATTGTGTGTTTGCAGATTTGTGTATTCTGCTTTGTGTATATGGAATTGGCTTCTTGTTGATCTTTGTGTAATGCAGTATTTGATTGTGAGACTCTCACAGTATTCCTTTTTTTTTTGCAGACTAGCATGGTTTAAGTGTTTTTGTATTTGTATATTGTATGTTTTTCATATGTAGAAGTAAGGTGTGTACTTGTAACTTGTAAAGCTAGCACCATTTTTCTTTAGGGTTTAGTTTTCTTTCTTTCATTGTTGCAGATATATAATCACATATCATGTATGTAGTAAATACTTATTATGTGTTTCATATATTAAGTAAATACTAATTAAGTGCCCAGATCATCTTGTATATTAAATTTCATACAGGTCCTTGAAGTGATATATATATATTTTTTATTGTATATACTCTAGCTCCATAAATTTGGATGGTTTGATTTACTTACTGAAGTTATTGGTTGAACCATCCTAGTTTGGCAAGCTTAGGACCAGACTAGAGTAGTGGGTTTTCTGAACAAGTGAAGCATAGCACAAAAGGTTAACCTGTACACTGTCAATGGACTGAAATAGTACAAATAATATGCACATAAGGCTGTCAATATTGTACCACTCTAAAAAGTCAAACCTGAGACATTCCACTATTACCACTAAGTCCATTACTTGCTTGTCTCTTAAGAGCCATAATTAGGGATGGAATGCAAGTAATCTAAGGTAATATAGCAGTCTCTTGACTATTCTAAGCCATCTGTGGTAGGTGCAGACAGTTGTGGCACCACAACTGGCTAATTACTGCCAGATTGAATTGAAGCTGCCTAACCAGTGAATAGTAGATTTGAAGTCAACCTGTAGACATAGAAATAAATTAATCTTTTATGTTGTCAAAAGACCTTTGCTTTAGGCATATGGAAGGCACCATGTAAAATAAATAACAATGCCAGTTACCAGTTACGAAGTGCCCTAATTTTATGGTGCTACCTTGTTTTTTCTTGAACTCTTGCATAGTAGTTCCCAGCCTGTGGAGTATTCCACACTGAGAAGCTCTGGCAGACCATAATTATTTTTCGTATTTTGCACAAGACAGTTTAACAGTCAATGGAAAAAACAATCTTTATTTCTCATTTACCTGGGTACCATGTGCATAGATTTATACTATTCAATTAACAACATAACTTGCTATAAGCCTGTCAGATTCACCCCTATGACAATACTAATTACTCTTAACTTTTTTTTGTTTAATGAATCTATTGTACTAGTAGCTATATAGCTGAGATGTGCATTTTGCTTGTTCTGATTGGTTACACCTTAGCCCAGTCCAGCCAGAAATGGCATGTAAGTACATACTATGCCCACTGTGAGTTGTTTATTAATTGCCTTTACAGATAGATGGCTACACAAGTACTTAGTCACCAATGAGCCAATTATTAGTACTTCTCCTCACCTGTTTACCCTTTTATTAGATTTTTAAAAATAATTTCGTTTATCTTATGTTGCTATTAGTAATGTTAGTAACATTATAATAATTATGTGTACAATAAGAATAACAACGTTGATATTGATAGCATTAAAAAAAATCCTAAAAACTCATTAAATTGTGAAATCAGTCATGAATTCTGCTAGTTGACTCAATGTCTAAGCATTTGTGGAACCATGTATATGTGGAAACATTTAACAAAACAAAACTACAGTGAACACTACCTTTTCACAGAAGCATTGCGTTTACCCATTAACACTGGGTTAAAAATTTGGCTAGTGGGCCATTAACGTGGGAGTTTTAGTTCACATCAACAGTTTCCCATTAGCACCCGTAGTTTACAGGCAACATTAGGCACTGAAAAGCTTAGATTTTAATATAATTTTTAAGAATCATAAAAATGTGAAGATTTAGCATTTTATTTCCTAAAAGTTTCCCCATACAAAAACAAGCTGTCCCATGAGCCAACAGTGCAGGAATGGTTGTGATGCAGTGCCACCCACTACTTGGTACACAAATGCCATGGCATATATGTACATGCCATGGAAGTGATTAATTCAGATTATCTGTTTTAAGTGGTGGCATGTCTGATTAGAAAATTTAGTTGACAATATAGACCACTCAGTGGAAAAGGTTAGGAACCACAACTTTTGCACAGCATATCTATTTGTTACTTTTTATAATAAAATGAGAATCAAAAACTTTCTCCAGGTTTCATATTAAAAATCTTTTTTATAAGTAAGAAAAATAGGCATTGGTTTTGAGATTAAAGTATTTATTCCTCTCCATGCATGTTACCCATGAATAAGATTCATTGGTAACTGAAAGATACTGTAGTCATTGCTTTATTTGGATATATTACCACTGCTTTCTTGCATGTTTACAAGACAAAACTAAGAATGTGAACCCAGACTCTTTAAGTTTGTGGCCTAGTGTGTGTGTGGCTTGGATAATGGTTTCTGTCTTTGTATCACAGATGTATGTTCAACTTTTCAGATTTTATGGTACTAACATGAATAATTACATACTAAAATAAACCTGAATCCATAGATACTGGAATCAGTGTAGACTTAATCTGTGTGACTTTCAGGTTTATCATGATATTTAAGCATGATTAGTATTTAATTTAAAATTCACATAGTTCTAAAGATTGTAACAATTTCAGCCAAACTACAGTGCTATCATTAACACCTGCAATCTATGGAGGAACTTTGATGATATCCAAGATTCCTGGGAGTCTGTTCAGAGGATCATTGACTACTACGGTGACAACCAAGATGAGATTGTGCCAAATGCAGGACCTGGACACTGGAATGATCCTGACATGGTATGAGGGCTTGGAAATTAGTACCTGGAATGGCTTAATTTCAATTTCCTTTGTCTGGCTCTTTCTCGCCTCTCCCCTCCCTTCCCTTCTTCCCTCCTGGAGAAACAATATTGGTCACAGTTAAGATACAATTACATCTTTTAAGATGCATTTATAAGTAATATAAATTATGTAATTATTTACAGTTGATAATTGGCAACTTTGGGCTCAGCTATGAGCAGTCTAAATCTCAGATGGCAATGTGGGCCATCTTTGCTGCTCCATTGCTCATGTCAGTAGACTTGAGGACAATCAGACCAGAGTACAAGGCCATTCTGCAGAATCAAGCTGTAATTGCTGTTAATCAGGATCCTCTTGGTATTCAAGGGAAGAGAATATACAAGGTACGTAGAAGGAGAAATTTGGGTTTGTTAGGAAAAATATAAGAATATCTCTGTCAACATTTTCTTGGTTGTTTCAAAATCTGTTTGTTTATACATTAGGGTGAGTTATATAATTTTAGAATTATATTTTTTTCTTTAGTATTCTGACTTAAGAATGTGAATGTTTTGAATGGTCTTACAAGAGGACAGGGTTTCAAGCATGATGTTGAAGACATAAAGATGTTTAACTCATCTTTCCAGGACAAGGGCATTGAGATTTGGGCTCGTCCAATTTCCCCAATCTCTCAGGGTCACTATTCCTATGCTATTGCTTTTCTGAATAGACGAACTGATGGAACACCTTCAGAGGTAGAGTTACAATAATTGTTTTTGACTTGACAGTTTTTATCAGTATATTTTTTAACTAATAGTAAGACTAGTATTGGCTGAAAATAATAAATGTTAATTATATGATGTAAGTGAGATACTATTGCTTACTAAAGTAAACTTACATTCATTTGATTGATACTTCTTTTTTATTAACATGGCAAACTTTTACATTAATATTGTCTTGCAGGTTTCTGTGACTCTGCGTGAGTTAGGTCTCGCCTTCCCTGGAGGATATGCGATAACAGACCTGTTTGATGGTGTCCAGTATGGTACAGTTCTACCAGACAAGCGATTCAAGGTAGATGTGAATCCCTCAGGAGTTGTGCTGGTTAGATGTGAAGTTGTCAAGACTACTGGATTTGGCTCAGATGTTAGAGCTCCAGTCAATCCTGCTCAGCCACAGAGTGCTTTCAGGAACCCTTTTAACAACCAGCTGTTTAATCCATTTGGATAACAATATTGTGTTGTTTAGGTTGTTTTGAGGTTGTTAGTACACAAAACTCATGTGAAGGTCATTCCAGTATCTACTCCATATCCAGTATTTTTCAATTTTGCTTTTATTACTATTATTTTTTTCTTTTCTTTTCTCTCTCTCTCTCTTTCCATAAATTAATACCTTATTTATAGTTGCATTTTCTCTGAAGTTTAAAATGGTGTTCAAAGAACAATTTTGCATTTTTAAGTTCTTAGCTCTAAAGCCCCAGATATATTTGTGAATGTTAGTGATTCTTTACAAATGCAACATGGATCTCATATCTTGCAAAGAAAATGATACCATATCTTACATATAATAATTATGCTATTATTACAAAGGCTAGAGTTGAGCACCAAATACGCTTTCATTTATGGTTCAGCATGTATTAACACAATGATTTGTGGAACCTACTTAATACCACAAGCTTGGAATCACACATTATATCTTATACAGAACTAATTTCTTGTGGGTTTAGTTACTTCATTATTTATATATATTTACAAATATTTAGGTTTCTTTCTTTTTTTTACAAAGACGAACAAATGTGGTTATTATAACTGTTGTATTTTTGTCTGTTGGTAGTCCTTGTATGATAGTTTATGGTGTGATTCATGGTGATCCATATCTTCTAAATAGAAGCTACAAATTCTGAGATACACAAAGTGCAAGGTGCATTTCTTTCATCAGAGCATGAAGAATAACCCTTAAAGATTAGTTAGTGAATTCCCAGTTTCAACACTACAATGATGTTATGGGCATGTTAACATCAGCAGGTGTAAATTTTTTTACCTGTACCGCTATGTGGTTTTGATATTTTATATTGTTTGATAGTTTCATTTGCATTGACACTGAAAATGTTCACCTGTATTTTCATTCATTGTTATTGATCAATATTAACAAGTTGAGACATTTTATCATATGTATTAATATTTAAATTTACATCTTGTCTTTGACATACACACATTCCATGTTATGTTTAAGTACAAGTAAATACATTGTAATTGATACTTGTTTTATTGATCATTTATATGAAATATCCTTTTGTGCAGTATTAAGACAGTTGCATGATCCAGTGTGCTCAAGGTAGGTAAGCAGTCATATGTGGGTGTTGTTGGTTAGTACTAATTTATTCATATTTGCAACTGGTAAAAGAAAAAAAATCCAGATATACTCCATTACATCAAATATGCACACTCTGACTTGCTGTAATTGCGAATTAATGAGAGCCTAAAAAGAAAAGATTCAATTTCAGTAGATATATCAAAAGATAACTTTGTTTTATATGGATCTTACAAAAACTACCACATCAACGCTGTAAAGATTAGGACATTGCTATGAAAACTGTTATAAAGCAATGAAGCTAAAAAAATTAGGGATACAACTCCTGGCATCTGTGCATTCATTCCTCTTTGGGAATATTACTTTGTCACTGTCATATCTGAATGAGTTGGTGAAGATAAATTACTATAGTAGTCAAATTTTCATTATCACCATACTCTGTATTTACCAGATCCATGTTTGAATTTACTAATGTGGAAAACTATTATCATCAGATTATACAATGATTCAGATTTGAGGAATCCGAGACAAGCAAAATTGTTTTCTTCCTGCATTATGGGTATTATGACTTTTTTTTAAATCATGCATGAAAATAAAAACCTTTTTTGGTAAATCCTTATCATTCATCAAAAAATATCATTTGTATCAACATGTAAAGAACATTATATCAACGAAATGCTAAATAATATGCTTTTCCTGACTGATAGAGGAAGGATAACTAAATATTTATAAAATCAGATGAAAGTATAATAATAATAATAATAATAAAAAAAAAAGACTAAAGACCTGTCAAGGAGACAAACTAAAACATATATGCAAGAAAACAGAAAAGCCAAGTGTTCTCTTCAACTATTTTAAACTGAGTTTTTCCACTAAAATTCCACAACTGAATTACAGACTGAAAATATTTTTCAGAAACAATTCCTTAAAAAAATTGATATATTCTCAAAAATAACAAATTTATCCTGCATTCATGAGAGTACTAACAATTTCCCTTCCAAATAAATGATACTGTAACTGGAATGATAAAAAAAAATCTTGGCAAAGAAATCTGCATTTTTAAAAAAGCTAAACTGAACTTAATTTCATGTCTTAAACTTCTGTTTTTCAAGGTCTCCCCTGTTCTTTTCCAAATCATCACATATTTGTTACACAATCTTGGCTCGCTTTCCTTTCCGGTGGTGTTCTTGTGTCGGGGAACCCTGGGAGCTGCTGATCTCAAAGTCGTTCAAGCTCTGAGGAGAGAGCAATGGTGATGTAAGAGCCATTTCATGAATTCAAAACTAATGAAAACGTGCCTTAGTTATATGATGACCATGATACATATTTTGACTTTATTTATTATGGATAAATGTTTACATAGTTATCAATCATTCTGATAATGGAAAAAAAAATCTGAATAGCAGAGAGGAAAATAAACACAAAGGAAAATAACATATTCTAAATATAAGCTATCATCACTCACCACTGTAACAGCCATTTTGGCCTTGTTTCGTGACAGTCTGTTGCTGCGTGTCATCAGAGCCCTACGTGATGCAGGATTTTCAACATGTAACTCTACACTCCTACATGCCACTTCTTGTAAATTTTCATTATTCACCTGTGAAAAAGCTCAGGTTTTAACATTCATCATTACTATCAAGGAGAGTAATAATCTATTTACTGCTTCAAGAAAATATGTGGATTTGCTTACTGTAAATTTGCTTATATGGTTTCATCTAAACTAGTTCACTTGCATTATAAAGCAGGTTCATCATTTTTTTACAAAAATCTTATTTTGAAATTCCAAATATTTCTAAAATGTGTGAGAGACTGAAACCGTAAATATTTTGATAGCAGGTTAAACACTATCATAAGATACTTTTAATGGCTAGACAACCAAAAGCCTATTTTTCTTCATAGTGAAGTCAGAAAATGTCTGCTGTTTTGATTTTAAGTCCTGAGCAAGAACACTGCCATACACAAAAATACCTGCATCTGTGGAGATGACTTTTAGTTACTACCTCACAATTAGTGAAGGAAAACAAAAAAACATATTGTTGTAGAGCACTCTGCCCACCAAAGTATCCACAAATACATATTGGTCTTTTCCTTTTCCATTATTATATTTGCAGTGCCATCTGATTATTTTGAAGTATACTGCAGGCTACAGTAACCATACCATACTATTCTGCCTGCACTATTTAGCCAGACTTGAATAACTCAACTAAGGGCTGTACTAAATTTTCATGTTTTTTCCCATTGTTTTCTTTGACAGCTTTCATGAGAGGTCAAACTATGGGAAATTCTATTTGGAAATTCATATTTTTATTGATAATACAGAAATATAGTCTGCATTTACTACATCTAAAAGTAAAGGGAAAAAGGAAATTGCACATAATACTCCTATATGTGTATTTTTCATCTTATTCTCATAACTTGTCTGGATATATAGCCATAGAAATAATCACCCCTGGTTCCACTGCCTATCAAATATGTCAATGACAGTCATTCGTTCTCAAGAGTAGCAGACAAATTTCAGTAACATTACAACCCTGCTGCCAATCATATGAATAAATATAGAAACATACCTGTGACTGGTTCTCTTGGAGGTCTGAGCCACCTGCTGACTTCTGAATGTCAGCTGACTCAAAAATAAGTGCAGCAGACTTTCCTGGATTCTCTGTAGTATGTTCTTGACTTGTGTTGGCAGGTTCTGTGACAAATGTGTTAGTCACTGATGTCTCATTGCAGCTGCTTTTGCTGACTTGTACTGTGTCTGCATCAGCTAGAGTAGTGCTGTCAACAGGATTAGAACAGATGTCGGTCATTTCTTCTACTTCTTCCCCTAATGTTGCAACAGTGTTCCCAGCAGTCGCAAAGGCCTGAGATGCACCGGCTGGGCTGTAAATGCTAAAGGATTCATCCAAACCAGTCCCAAGAGTAATCTTCTGTGTTCCAACTGGGACATCCTGAGTGCTATCTACCACTTCCCCTGGGTATGTGGAGAGAAGTCTTTCCCCTTCAGACTTTCTAATGAACTGGGTGGTCTTCTGACTGTCCGTGTCTGCTACAACTTGTGTGGCCTGAGAGTCAGGGGTAGGAGTATCCTGCAAGCTGTCCATTTCACTGTCTAAGACCTGCGTTGGCAGGTTGATGTCTGGTGTCATATCAGAATCCCAGCCTACCTCTTGGGACACTTGCTTTGGTGTCTGAAACACCTGCAAGTTTTAACATCTTATTTGATTCATCACTTCCCTTCTCTATTATATCTCTCTCTTCTCTATACTATGGATATTAAATATGAATTTTTCCATTAAGAATTTTACCATTATACATGTTTACATCCTTTCTTTTTATATAGCTTACACACATTAGAGGAAAAAATTACCTGAGTATCTTCAAATTCTTCTCCTTCCATAAGCACTGGCTGACTTCTGAAGTATTCTAAATATGTAGACGCTATTTTGGTTTTGTTTACCACTCGATGCCTGGAGAATGCCAATAATTAAAAAATTAATAGAAGGGGAGGGATGGGTAAACTGGTAAAGAACATATTAAATTTGAGCATTTACAAAGAAGATATACAGAAGATGGCAGCTCTATAAATATAGAATCAATAAATGTGCAATATTATTATGGATGCTATACTTAATGGTGTGTAATATTATTTTGTGTCATCTTATATTATCAAGACGAATTCTTTACATGCATAGAATTAACACAGGATGATCTTGTTTCATACTAACAGGAGACACCAGAAAATGAAAGAGAATACTGACCTTTTCCCTTTACCCTCAAAGACCATCATAGCTTCTAAGTGACTCATCAGTTTCCGGGCCTTTGAAATGTCCACTCCAAGGCGCTGGGCCAATTTGGCGACTGACACTCGGGCATGGTAGCCCCTTAGGAATTCCAAAGCACGGCGGATAAGGCATATCTGCTGGACCTTCTTCTGTATTTCAGAGGGTAAAGTTGACTAACATAATGAAAATGTTAATCATGTTATTGTCTGAACATCCAATATGTCAAGTTCTAGAAGTAAAATGGGTGAAACAAAGAATATTAACTAGTCTTGTGCATCATGAAATGTGAGAAAGTATGGGTTTGTCAGTCCTATCCTTTCTAAAATGAACACCCAGCTTACAATTAGCCAATCTAATGTTACCTTTCTCATGTCCCTGAAGGAGGAATCGGTACAAGGCAAGCCTGAGGTGACAGAGCACTGCAGGCACACATGCTGCTCAGGAATCTCTTCCTTCTTTGACAATTTGAAGCACAACTGCATTGGAAGATTATTTGGAAAAGAACTAAATGTAGTTATCACTCCTAGGTCAGTTATGGCAAAGAATAGGACACTATGATCATATGTCAAAAAGACTGGAACAGAAATGAGGATGAAGAACTCACAGCATGCTGCCATGTTTTGCAGACATCACATAATATCATGAGGCCATCATCATGGTGTACCCCACATTCACACCTCACAGGCTCTTCATCTTTCATGGTTGATGTGCCACTAAGACCCTGGCCTGTGAGATAAGCAGGGTTAGTGAGGGAACAAGTTGAACAGAAAAGAATAAAAAATTACTGAATAAACAAAACAATTGAATATAATTTGATAATAAAATGGTAACAGATAAAAATATTGATAAATAAAATGAAGAAATAATGGGGTGCCAGTTAAAACTTCAGCTACATTATATATTCAGTGTGAAAGTACCAACAGTTGCACTGAATAATGTGCTCACATTATGTTGTCTGTGTTAGGTATACACTTTACAGACAGGAAATGTAGTCGGTGAAAAATTATTTTCATCAGCTACAATTTGCAATGATGAATGCACAAAAATGATGGCTAGACCTATTAAAAAAAATGCCAGTACCTTGCAGAAACAATGACCTGAAAACCAGCCCACTAGCAAGCACATACACAAACAGGCAGATTTGAGTGCATAAAGTGAGTTTTTTCAACTAGCCTGATGCAGTGGGGGTGACAGCAGATGAGTGGGAGAGCAAGCGGCGACTTCTTCGAACACTGGTACACCCCTCCTGTTCCTCCTTTGGTTCAACCTCTGGGACAATCTGCATTTCCTCACCACTCCCAATAGAAACAACCTGTGCCACTGTGCAGGTCTTGGACACGGGAGTGATACTTGGCACGCAGTCATCCTGTGGAGTGCTTTCAGACTGGAGCTGGGGATCAGCTCCTGTGGAATCTTGCTTGTCTTTCTCCAAACACATGCTTGATGTTTGTTCATCCTTGGGGGTCAGTGATTCCTGTGGCTTGTGACCTGCTGTGTTAAAGAATTCAGAGAAAATAGAAAAAAATGAGTGTTCATTATATATATAATAATTTAATTCAACAGATTGCTTTTAAACTGATAATATCTTGAGTTGTCCCCCAATCCCTTGCTTGTTGCTGTCATGGAGGGCTTAGGAGATGGAGACTGAGTCCAAAGTAGGGGATCACCCCTACCTTGGGCCTCAGCCCACACCTCCAACTAATCTAGCATGGTCTTTTCTTCTCCCCCTTTCCTTTTCTGTCCCTTCTTTATTCCTTTCTTCTTTCCACTTCCTAGGGTAAGAGAGCCCCACTCTAGGTGAGGCCAGACAGGAAGCACAACAATGAAGTTTTTCTCTTTCTACCTATTCTAAACCTGTCCTTTGCTCTGCTCCCCTGCCATCTCAAAGGCTCTGAAACTCCCCCAATATCTCTTCTCTCAGCCTGAACCATCCTACCTCTACTCCCTCTCTCCCACAGTCAAATTTCTTTTCCTGTCTAAATCCAGATATTCCAATCTCTAACACTTTTTCAATACCTAGCCCTCCTCCTTCTCACTTTACAAGTTGCACCAGACACCCTAAGCATTCCACTCCATCTTCGCCTGCCACACCCTCTCCTACACCGCCCTTTTCCTCTGCTCCTCGAACATTTATCCCCTCTTCTTCTCCTCAAAGAGAACCTTCATTGTTCAGACCTAATATCCATCCTCCTCCTCTTCAAGTTCCCCCTTCCCCTCTTCCTCCCACTCTTTCCCAACACACCCAATCCTCTCCTCCATCTGCACCATTCCTTATTCGTTCCCCATTATCCTTACCTGAATGCTCATCTGTATCCCATCTATTGCAACAGTGTCCTTCTCTGGATCCCTCCCCTCCTGACATTCTTCCTGATACTTCACCTCCTTCCCTAGTCCCCTTATCTCATTCCCCAGAGTGTTGTGCTGCTACTTCTCCAACAGCCATCTCTAGCCGTATTATCCATGATTGTTTCATAATAATTCTTTTGCCTGTTTTCCTTAAACAATGTTCCTATTATTTCCCCAGCCACAGACACACTCCATTTCATCTAATTGCCCTATGCCCTTTACCCTCTCCTTTACTAATCTTTGAATTACTTCATTTGCACCTCCTCTTTACCCTTTCCCTATCATACTATTCTATAGTACTCTATAACCTTTGATATCTAAGCCATCTTATCCTAAGGGGCATTTTAACCCTTTTTACCACAATAATTTACCATAGTGTTATATGACCTTTGATGTCTTGCACATTTATTTGTTTCAACCATTAACTATTAACCAATTCTTGAGTTGGAAACAAAACTCATGATGAAATTGATGATAAATCTGGTAAGTGGATATCATATACAACTTCAAAAAGCAAAGCTTCAGATAAAATGAAAATTACCTATTACCAAGAAATACCCATTCTTGCTGTAATGATATTCCAAGAGGATTACATAAACCTCGGATCACATTCATAATCAATCCATGTATTTGTTTCTTTTTCCTTGTAGCAATTAATTTAGGACCT
This sequence comes from Penaeus vannamei, assembly GCF_042767895.1. Lineage (NCBI taxonomy): Eukaryota > Metazoa > Arthropoda > Malacostraca > Decapoda > Penaeidae > Penaeus > Penaeus vannamei. The sequence continues at coordinate 5,312,454 of NC_091565.1, read as the reverse complement.
TTTCTTTTGTGTACTGAGATGTGATCCTTTGCCAAATGAGTGAATCTGACTTCATGAATTATGAGCACAAATGAAAGCCTATGGTCATTCCCACAGATGTATTTTGATACTTCATCTAAAAATGTCATTCTGGGGCTAAATTTATTGCTCCTCATTGGGTGAATTTATTTTTCAGAATCCCTCAAGCCATTACAATAAAAAGTTGGCACCCAACACTTGATTATTTGTGATACTCTCTCAAATGGTGTTACATGAAATGTGTTTTATTGAGATATAATATTCTACAAAAAATAAAGAATATTTTAGATAAAGAAAATGAAGTGTAAAATACTACAGCATTTTTATGTTGTATATTTACATATCATTTCTTTCAAACTGGAACAAATCAAGATCTTGTTTGCATAAGCCATTGACCTGTGTAATTTAAATGTCATCTAAAGGTTCTAATCACTAATTATAACAAAAAATAAAATCAGTAATTGAGTTACCATAATACACTGCAAAACATTGGAGATAAATAACATTATATGAGAAATATCACACACTCACACATACACACACACCATCTACAAATATAAATAAACAACATATATGCACTGACATTGTGGACCAAGGGCGGCAAAGGGCTTTGTGGAGCGCTTATGGCAGCGGATGATAACAGGATCGCTAGAAGGCAGGGGATCCTCTGCATTCTCTAACACAGATGATTCTGCCTGTTCATTCACTTCATGGGGATTCTCTGTGTCTTCATGTCCTGTCTTGTCTTGCTGTACCTGCAATGATATTGTGAAGGAAAAGTTATACTTGTCTCTTCTTAAAAGTTAGGTTTTATGATTGGTTTCCATGAAAATACAAAGGAACAAACCTAGATTGAGATATACAGTAGATATCTTTATTAATAAAGAGTGAAGTCCAGAAATTAGGAGAGAGAACCAAGGCTGAGAGAGGAAGGATGGAAGGAAGGAAGGAAGAAAGGAGGAAATGCGAGAGGGAGACACTTTATAAAATGGGTTTCTATTAACTTACATTTTCCTCTTTGTCATCAGAATAAACAGCCTTGTTCACAGTTACTCGAAGCTTAACAGTATGGAAAGGTGTAGAGACATCACCAACCTGAAATGAATAGAAAGATGGCCAAATATCTAGTTTTTGTTTATTTGAATAGATTCAGTGGTTTAGCATTTAGTACCACCATGCTTCCTATTGTTTAAAATAATATGAAGGAATGTATAGTATTAATAGTAGTATACACTGTAAATGATCTGTGTTTTAAGTGAACTACAGACAATATCTTCAGAACAGCTGCTTCTTTTAAACCTTCGACTGTCTGCAATACATTTAGCTCCCTTAGGTTAATAGATTCCATAACAAGCTATTTCAAAAGTTTGTCTGAATCACCATAATCTAAGTAAGTAATCTTTACTTCAGCTGTGGAAAAATATGTGAATTTGGAATAATACAGCTCAGCTGATCCACAGAAAAGTTGTTGATGCATCTATTGAGAAGAAACTCCTTTTCAAAAGGTCTTAAAGATAATGCTAGAGATAACTCTAACACAAGCTCTTACCTTTATTGTTACTGGGTCACCAAAGCTGTGGCTGTCTGTGGATGCTGCAGCCTTAAATCCCACTGGTTCATACTCAGGAGGTGTAACTGAGGAAATACAGGGTGCCCATAGAAATAGGGGAATACTACTGAGGGAAGCAAAATGTGCACAAAGTTAATAAAATGATACACACAAAGCTTGTCTCTCTGTAAGATAAAAGGAAGATTAGCAATGGGGAACAACATTACAAATAAAATATACACAGCATTCAAAGTCTGTCTCTCTCTCTCTCTCTCTCTCATAATTTACCATTATCATAGTAATGTAGCTGCATGGTGACAAAGACTTTGCTGG
>NC_091565.1:5293054-5305554 GCF_042767895.1 Penaeus vannamei | reverse complement strand
TGAGAGAGTATTCTGCTCGGTTGGGAAAAGCGTCGACCACTGCACGGGCAACATCGTCTTTTATTATTATTATCATTATTATTATTATTATCATTATTATTATCATTATTACTATTATTATTATTATCATTATTCTTATTATTATCATTATTATTATTATTATCATCTACACTATCATTATTTTTCATTATTAGTAGTAGCTGCGGATATTGTGACGATGGCAACGTTAAAATGAAGTGGCGTTCCATTTCGATTTAAGAAAAGAACATGGAACTCCTGAATTTCAAATAACTTAACCGCAGAGATTTTTTTAAAATAATTTCTGCAAATAAGTGTTAAAAAAAAATTCAGCTAACTTTTAAAAGAGGAACCAATAGCTTTTTAATAGTTAATAATAGAGCGTTTAAAATGCAGGGGAATGATCGATTCTTGGCACTTATCCTACCATTACATATGCAAATGTATTCATTATCCATTACACTTAAATGTTCATTTTATGCTCTCAATTCAAGATGCTCAATATATCAGATCCAACAAATTCTATCTAATAATAATGAAAAAAATGTACACACTCATTTCCCAACCTAGACGAAGGTTAAAAAAATATTTTGTAATGTTTATTGAGTGTGCTTTATACAAATACTTTTTCATTACATTATTTAATTTACATATTTCTTTTAGGCGTGGCACACTTCCCTTCCCCTGGTTTATAAGTTTTTATATTGAGAGAAATCATACTACATTTCCCAATGATTAAAGGGTTTACTATGAATAAAACTATAATTACTTACAGTTGAGGTCGGAGCTCTTGACAATTGCGTTGTCATCATCCTTGGTGAAGAAATTAAGATAATACTTACGGAAATCTGTAAAAAAGAAAACATTGAAATTGATATTAGCCTTTACATAGGCCTATACGTCTACACAATCCTACATTTTGACATTTTCACAAGGCATCAGACTTTACTGGCAAGAATGAAATACAGATTAACTAACCTAAACAAAATAGAGGTTATTTGAGACCAATAATCACCAAATTAGCTAATTATCTGAAAGACGAAAGAGTAACACCTCCTACACGTGCTTCCCGAGAGTGACTGATCAAAGACGAGAAAAACAAATACAAAATAGCGGGAGAAAGTTGTCAGTTGAATGATCATACAAATTATGAATAAGATAAACAATAGAAGAGACCAAAAAGATCCGAATAAATGTGAGGATGTAAAATGAACCGATACGTTATTATAAAGATATACATAACCCGGAAAGAGAATAAAGGGATTACGGTATATAAAAGAAAGTACGGATAACTTTTCAAATTTGGAATAATTTTGAAGATATGTGAGGTTTATTTGATTGTATTACTCTTTTTATATTACATTTTCACAGAGGTGAAATGTTATATAAGTGAAATGAACAATTAGACATTTGTAAAGATGATCACTCTGAAGTTTATTTCTACTATTTTACATAATATTTGTTTTAAAGGTGAAACAGTGGTTAAACACTGCAATGAACACTAATATATCATATAATATAAAAACGTAAGGAATCAAAGATGAATGTGCCGTGAAATTTGGCGAAACTCGAGATAAAAAACACTAATTGTCTGGTACATTTCGCTAGATTTTTCACATCAATTCTCCAGTTACTTTTAATCTTCGGACAAAACCGTGTAGTCCAGAAATGTTTAACCTTTGACTGCACCAGAGAAATAATTATTAAAAATCTAAAATCTATATGACAACAAGCATGTTAAACGTAGATTAGCATGACATTTTTTCACGGATTTTCTGTCCACGAATGTTTTATAATTTGAAAGTTGTCAGACAGCAAAAAAAGCACCCATAAATATTCGAAAGTAGAATTCATCAATCTCACCTCCTAAACTTTTTCCTATTTTCCTTGTCAAGATTTCAGTGACTATTTCGTATATGCTAAAGGTAACAGTCTCATATTTAAATTTATTCCTTGGGGAAAATGTCAGTTATTTTACGTTAAGCTACAATGCCAACTGATTTCTATCTTTTGATATCAGTGACTTCAGCCAAGGAGTGTCTGATCCATGGCTTTGGAATGTTATAATTTGGAATCGGTTGATGACCTAAAATAGAGTGGAATAGGCAAGAAAGGTTCTGATTTTGAAGGCGAAGAGGGTTTGGGGTGTGGCAATACTGCACCTTCTACGCCGGGAGTAAAAATAGACAAAAAAAAAAAAAAAAAAAAAAAATTGATTTCTTCTCATACGTATTTTTTTTTTATTCCATTCTATTATTTATTTTCAAATATCTTTTACGAACACTGTCATTATTGGAAGGGAATCTGAGTCCATGAAGTAAATAAATACATTAGTATTGTAGGTGATACATTCTCAAACGTATGAAAAACCGGCAACATTACATACAATTATACAGATAGCTATAGTGTCCAAACTCGCCTCATCTTCATATATTGATTGTTGTCTTTCCCATTGATTCAATAACCTAAGTGTAGACACCTTTTTACTAATCTCTAAAACACGAATGCTTCATAGGCCCTCTAATCATCGGCATGAACAATCTCTCATCTTAATTGCACCTCTATTTGCAGAAGAATAGAAGAGTACCAACATCCAATTTGGCTACAACTTCTAAATACCCTGCTGTTGGCGAGGTACTGGTATCACCTGCAGGGGCGGCGCTAGAAAACTTTTTTTGGGGGGTGTCGGGAACAAGGTTACCGAGTAACATTTTTAAAATTAAATCCACACTTCATACTTATTGATATCTTGTTTCGAAAAGGACCAAATTGAAATGAATATGAAAACTTCGAGAGTTACAAACCATGATCATTGATTTCTTAAATTATGCCGACCGCCAAGTTTGCCGAGTAAACTGTAATTTATTTCTCCATTCTGCCAAGTGAAATGACATCGCGCCTGATCGCCTGGGCCAAAGTCTTTACAAAGTGGACTGAGGTGTTCGGACAGAAACACGATTCGTCTGTTTGAACAACTGCTCAGCGTCCTCCTGGCTTAAGTGAGGCTTGAAGACATTTAGAGCACACTTCCCGTGAGAGAGAGAGAGAGAGAGAGAGTGAAGAAGAGAAAGGAAGAGAGAGAGAGAGAGAGAGAGAGAGAGAGAGAGAAAGAGAGAGAGAGAGAGAGAGAGAGAGAGAGAGAGAGAGAGAGAGAGAGAGAGAGAGAGAGAGAGGAAGAGGAAGAGGAAGAGAAAGGGAGAGAGAAAGGAAGAAAGAGAGGAGAAAGGAAGAGAGAGGAAGGGAGAGGAAGAGAGAGAGAGAGGGAGAGCAAGAGGAAGGGAGAGGAAGAAAGAGAGAGAGTGGGAGTGAGAGGAAGAAAGAGACTGCAATAATCACAGTCTTGATCTAATACGCTTACTCCACATTTCCATACGTGACTCCAGTTCCGAAGTTTGAAATCGGATATAAAAAATAAACACCTGCCCCCTTATAGATACTGTCAATTCATACTCGGAACCCTTGTCACGTCTTTCCGAGCGCAGCTAGGCATAGGCCATCTACATCATTCTATCAAAAGAAACAAGTCACTTCAAGTATCAAGTCAAATTAACCAAGTTATAACTTAGACATGAAGTTTCAGCGTCTTGACAGTATATGACTCTACCTCCTCTACCAAAACTTTGAAGGCTTGATACTAATCCTTGATTTTCTTTGATTTTGTTTTTCATAATTGGCATATTTTCTGTTGTTGTTTGTTACTTATTTAATGTGATTTCAGCGATGATGTGTTCTAACTGTATTGTAAAGTTTATTGCTACATTCCTTTGTATATACGAAAACAAGGTCACGTATATTTTGCCTTTTTAACGTATTTTTATTATTTGTTTAAGAAAAAAAAAAATCCCTCTTCAAATAGGTGGTAGCAACTCCTGCCTATTCTCTGTCAAAACTAAGAAAAGGAAAGCCTGACAACTCACATAACTGATAAAGATCACCAAGTGGTATAAAGCAAATGGCAGCGTGCATGACTTCAAAATGCCAAACAAATTCAGGTGTGAGTATAAAGTGATGACTAGTTAGAATAACAAAGTCTTGGCGAATCAAAGCATCCCAGGATGAGTTTCCAGTTTGTCGATTTCCTGAAGATGGATACATTTCAGGGGGGGGGGCGATTGCTCCCACAACACCCCCCCCCTAATTGACGCCCCTATATTTTTTTCTGTTATAATGAATTGCTCTTCCTCTTGTTCGAACATTTCAATCTTTGTGTGTTATTTTACGTTCAGTGATTTTTTTCCCTGGGGACCTAATTGTTCATTCTTCAAGGCTGTTCACCCAGGATCTAAAATATTGCGTCCTTGTCTAACGATCTTTAGAACATTTTCATCTTGTCAGACTGTCACAGGCTCCTGACAGGCCTTTGAAGATTGCCCCCAATATTTGCTCTATTTCACAACATACTTCTGTAATGGATTTTCAGGCAGGAACTTGTTGTGGGGTGCCCCATTGTCGTCTGAATCCAGCTTGCTCGAAGGGACATGTGCTTACAGCAAGGGCAATATTCGTTTGAGGATAATTCTGGAAGTTCGAGGCAGGGCCGGCGCTAGGAATTGCAGGGCCCAATTAGAAAACTGATGGTGGGGCCCCTATTCTACATAGTAGAATTTATGGGTGTTTATATTTCATTAAAAAAAACCTACAAACCAATAGAAAAACGAATGAACATTAAATACTTGATATAAGAAATACATAATAAATAAATATTATGAGGAAGAATATCTTATTCTTCATTTCAGTAGTATTTTGTACCTCATATGATAAAAAATGGCCCTACTGGCGCGGGGCTCCTTCATGTGCGGGGCCCAATTTGATTAAATCGGTCAAATCGGCTTAAAACCGACCCTGGTTCGAGGAGGTGCCAAACTGTTAAGATTGTCGTGTTTTACTGTTATAAGAGATATAAAATGTAGATGTATGTATACAGTATGTCTGAAAATGGGTTTTTGCTCTTGATATCTGGCATGGTTATGGCCAGCCACTTTGTACTCTGCTGTTAAAGTTGCACGGGCATTTGTGGGTAAATTAATTCTTCAACTTAGCTCTCGGTCTGTTCCTGGGCACGAGTTGTAAAGCAGTCGTTAGCCATGTGCTTCCCTCTCGAGTACATGATACACTTGCATGGTTACTACCTAGCGTAAAGTGTCTTATACCTCGTAAGGGTTCAGCAGGCATATTTATTTCTTGGGAGTCTATGAGATGATCTGCTCCCAAAATTGGTCACTTTTGTCTTACCAACAGGGAATCTATGCTTTCTAGTATTGCACAATTTGGCATTTTTAGTATGAATTGAGTTTATTATTTTTTTCCCATGTATGTAAGATTATACCAGGTGTTTTGTCAGTGCAGCTTCCTCGATGTGCTTTTCCGAAATTCCTTCTTGTCTCTGGAAGTATTTTCATAATAGGTATCCATTTTTCTATTGTATTGAGGTCTATTGTGGCTTTTTGGATAAAATTTTGTTGGAGCGTTATATTATTTACACATACATGTAACGCCACTACACCAGTATATGCCTTAGAATATGTACACATGGCCATTCTACCATTTTGGGCGATACAGGGTGTGAAGTCAGATTCTTGGCATTAAGGGGGATAAATGATCTATGAATATTTATGAGTTGCTCTTTCATTGTTAGCTGAGTTCCAGTGGGAAAATTCTGGCGCTACAACTACGATAATATATCTTAGGTGCTAGATGATGTCTTAATATTTTTGAAAGGAGTTTATTTCTGATTTGTGATTCACACTTTTTTTCTAAATCCTTTTATCTAAATCCTTTGAAGATGAATCGGGTGACTTTTTGTAGGCAAATTTGAGATGAATCAGTCTTCACAATTGAGTATATGAATTATAAGGTAAAAAATTAATGAAGATAGTATTGTAGGCTGTAAATCTGATTTGACTAATTCCTTGTTTATGTTGAGGCAATGAACCTCTATAGTCAAACCTGTAAGACTACGTATCGGTAGTCTATCCTAAAGATGTTATATTATACATTTAAAATCTTGTGTATCCCTTTCGTGTCGTTTCTGGCTTCGATATTTCGGGATAAATACTTATATTTTTCTCACTTTGTATAGGATCCGAAGGGATTTTACTATAAGTGCTTAAAACGAACGTAACGTGGAAAACAATGGAATAAGAAGACACTATATGCATAATTCGGTCAATTATAAACGGATTTAGATCGTAAATTATAGAAAACGAATTGCACCGGCCGCGGCAGAAATTATCATTTTTAGGGGTAACTAGTAAAAATAAACTCAAACTATTATTACATGTTACTATTTCTCCGTATGAAAATAAAATTTATCTATATATAAATATATCTAAGCTGCGCTTTAATCCTATCCTTGAGGTTTCAACTTTTTGTTCGTTGAGCTGGTTTCACAATGTTATCACGCTGATAAGCATCCTGCCGTCACTAACTTTTAATTTATGTTGATCGTTGCTGGTAGACATACCTTTTACAAATTATTCGTTAACACAAGTACTAAGAAGCGTTGTGTCTCGCGATGGCGGTTTTGGGAGCCATAGGATGTTGGCTACATGTGGTAGCCTTGTTCCATGGGCAGATTCACAGCCTGGAGGTGCTGAGGCGCCATTTGCTATACTTTATTAGTCATTTTGTGTTCTGATAATGGCCGCCGGTTCATGCTCCCTCGTCTTGTGAAGACCACGTACCAGTTGTTACGTTTTATAATCAATCCACGATACAACCCTAGAGTTAGATCTGGCCAGGGTATCCATGATTTCTTGTACCACTCTATTTGCACATTGCAGCAGATTGGCTTTCCTTTTTTCTGTCATTTTGAGGAAAACACCAACAAGTAGCACTAGAGCCGGGTGCTCCGAGAGAAAGAATAGGCCTAGCGCAGTCAGTTCCACTTTCCATCTTCCAAAAATTCATCTTGTCGACACAGTGCAGGAGTGATTAAGATATTTTTGTTCCTTTGCGAGTTCTGATCGAGAGGCAGAAAAAGGGCTTGGATAAAGGTGCACCTCATTAGTGGAAACACGAATTCTTCTGAGTGTATGCTGTGTCTATGCACTAGTAAAAAGAAACAAGAAATCTTTCTCTTCAGCCATGATTCACAGTGGTGTGAGTAGCATATTTTAGTTATTTTATTTTATTGCTGTACGTTGTTTGATATCTTGTATTTATCTTACAGACATCATATTTTTGTGTTTGGGTTATTTTTGTGAGATATTTTGAATCTATAGGATTTTATACAAAAATTATACGTACATATGTTTTCCAATTATATTTCTTCTTAAAGCATAAGTATAAGACGTTTATAAAAGACGTACTCTTATTGATCAAGAGGACTCTCTCTCTCTCTCTCTCTCTCTCTCTCTCTCTCTCTCTCTCTCTCTCTCTCTCTCTCTCTCTCTCTCTCTCTCTCTCTCTCTCTCTCTCTCTCTCCCCCTCCCTCCCTCCCTCCCTCCTCTCTCCCTCCCTCCCTCCCTCCCTCCCTCCCTCTCTCTCTCTCTCTCTCTCTCTCTCTCTCTCTCTCTCTCTCTCTCTCTCTCTCTCTCTCTCTCTCTCTCTCTCTCTCTCTCTCTCTCTCTCTCTTACACACATGGACCCCCCTCCCCCCACCCACACTATTACACCTATTCCTATCTATCAGCAGGAAACATGGTGATTAAATTGCAGATATGATAATAAGGATAATGATGAAATAAGGATGATGGTAGTGTTAATGATAATGACGAGGAAGAAGATAATATTGACGTTGATGATGATGGTGGTGGTGGTGGTGATTTTAATGATGATGGTGACTTTAACGATGATAATATTGATAATGATACAGTAATGATATAGTTATTATTATATTGTTAATATTAACAACAGCAACAATGACAATAATAGTAATGATGAAAATGATGATGGTCATGTTGATAATAACAATAGTAATAATAATAATGATAATGACAATTGTAAGAATAATAGTTGTAGTAATAATGATAATGATAACAGCGGTAATAATGATGCTGATAATGATTATAATGATAATGATATTGATAATAATAGTACTGATAAGAATGATAACTGTAATGATAATGATAATGAAAATAGTCATACCAACAATTGATAGTAATGATAGTAATTATGAAAAAAATGATGATACTGATAATGATGATAGTAATAATGATAATAATAATCATTATAAATGTTGCTGTCATTATCATTATCATAATTATTATCATTATCATTATTATCAGTATCATTATCATCATTATTATCATTATTGTCATTATTATTACTGTTAATATCAGTGGTATTATTGTTATTGTTATTATTATTATTATTATTATTATTATTATTATTATTATTATTATTATTATTATTTTTATTATCATTATTATTGTTGTTGTTGCTGTTGTTGTTTTCATTATTATGATAATTATTATTATCATTGATAATTATATGTATTGATATTATTGGTAGTATTATTAGCACTAATATCATTATCATTATTGTTATTATTATCATTATTATTATGACCTTTATTATTATCATCTTTATTATTATCGTCTTAATTGTTTTTTATCGTTTTTATCATTATCGCAATCTTTATCCTTATTTTTAGCAGCAGTAGTAGTGATACTACTATGAATTAAACACTGCAATACAAATCAACAGGCCATGCGCATCTCGGCCTTCACTTGTTTGTTGTTTACATGTTCAGCCGACGTTCAAGACGAATGCGCACGGGCTTAGCAGCTCTTCATTAAAAATTAATCTCTGGAAGACTGAAAGCAAAACATTGAGGTGATCTACAAGTGTTTTATTAGTTGTATAAGAATAGAGAGACGATATTACCGATACATTTATGGATGATTCCCATTGTAAAAGTGTAAAAGGAAATGAAATGTGAATGAAGACGTTTACAGGTAATGCAAGCATTGTGGTTTTGCCTTCATTAATGCTGTCGTGAGGAGTTTTTGCTAATTACGACATTGATTTGTATAGTCAACGTTTTTTACGATTTTAGAAATAATATTTGAAGTATATGAATTTTTCTCGTGCAAGAGATTCTGTGTTGATAATGAAAGTGATTCACATGCAACGTGGTCCTCGGCTTAAAAATGACTATATATATAAACCCGTTATCTATTTTGGGTTATGAATATGCTATACATAAAATTAGTGTCACATGATAGATATTCTTGATTAAATCAGATGTTTGATTACGAATCTGTATGAAAATCAGGACATGTGATATGCACAGTACAGCAGGTGGTAGGTCTGCAAGAGGGTGGACTGATAACATGATTTTCGTATACAGTGAAGTGTATTCATGTTGACAGATTTAGAAAAGGTATGAATGAGAATGAATATCACTGAATATCCTTAGAATACAAGAGATATATTTAATAAGTTTTGAATATTTTACTAGAAATATATGTATTTCCGATGATGAAGATATATTTGAAACTGGTTAAATACATCTCTTGTATTATGAAGATATTCACAAGGCAAGAGCTTGATGTGATATAAATGAATTGGGTGTTGATTTCTGCAGTAATCCTTTTTTTTTTGTTTAGCAACCTCACCCTTCCTTCTCATCCAGGAACTACTGGTGGGATTCTGGATAAAGGCGCGATTCAATTCTGGCTGTAAGAACAGCTATCTGAATTGTATCATGTCACTTTGGTGTGAAATCTGGGGACAGAGGGGAGCTAGTGATAACACGACCGAGAGTGTGCTTTTCCTCAGGTGTCTCTAGGTTTTCTAGGATGCAATTTCAAAGTAATTTCTGTAATACACTTAAAGAAATTATTATTACATATAAAGTCAACAAAAGTTATAATAGAGATTTTATATAAAATAGTTAATGATCACAAAATTCAAAATATATGCCATGAAACGAAACTATGGTGAAACAGGGAATAAGTCTTTGTGCTCCATGTTGTTCAGAGGAAAAATACTATGGGCAGTGTTATTCAAGCTAGAGGCATGTGAGATTTAATACGGAGGTGCTTTTTGCAGATGAAATACTACTTCTGGCTGGGTATTCAGACACAAGTCAGGTCCTAGACGAACACAAGACAAGATGAACTGCACCTTAAGGGAGAAACAAAATGTATGATATAAGTTTGGTTTCTGCCAGGAGTAAAATCAGATTGTAGATGTTACACCCATGTGGCATGCCTTATGCACAGTTATTACTGTTGCATCCTCTTCTCCCTGTGCTACAAACATCCTCCACCAATATTCAGAGGATCATATATAAAAGCCTCTGGGCTTTCTGGAAGTGTCACTATGCTGTGCATGATTATCCTTCAAAATGGGCTGGATGTGACATTATGGCGCACATCTGTGATGGTGATTAGTGATGGAACTGTAGCTGGATAACCTGTACTGTAAATAGATGGATGAAGACTGTACCAATCTTCCTGTTAGCATGAAGGCTGTCATGAACTTGCTTGGGAAAGGATATGAGCTACACTGCCTGCTACTCCTATTCCATTACCGTCATTCCTGTTCCACCAGTCCAACCAAAAATACATGTCTAGGGATAAGAATGTCATTTTGTTGCCATGGTATGGACTACCACACTCCCATTGGTGAGCAAGAAGCTTGTCACCATACTATCCACATCAGTGAGGTTGTCCCCCTATTAGGCAGCTTATAAGTTATTTGGGTTTAACTTTGTGTAGTGGTGAATTACAACATGGATATGAATTAAGTAGATGTTAGTGACCTACTCAATGAACCTATATGGTCCATAAAGCTTTCAGGAGCATGATGACAGTTTGTGGTTCAGATGGTCCTATTCTGATTTCTCATACAGTAGAGGAGAGTTGAAGAAACTAAATTGGCTGCCACACTTTGCACTAGGAGCTGTCATTGGTGTGGGTCTGCGGGATGGTAGAGGAACACATCATGTGTCAGTGCTGTAGTATGCCTCTGTATCCTACAAAGTGCTTCAAATGCTTTCATAATCAGAGAAAGGAGTAGGAGAAATAGGAGAAGTACGAGATGAAGAAGGAGAAGTTATGATTGCTGCATTTTTTTCTCTCATTATTTTTTAAGAAAATAAAATCACAAAATATGCAAAGGTTTTTGAGTAACAATAGCAAATCATTTTTAGAACAAGTAATGTGACTACAGATGCATCTTGATGTAAAATTTACAACAGTTATGCATCATATCACAAAAGCTATAGGTATGAGGTGGGTGAAAGGACTCTGAGATTTGGCACACTCACTCGCACCTCAACCAGTATCCAGGCAGAAGACCTAACCTCCCCAGTATCAGTGAATCTAGGCACATTTCTGCCCATTTGTGAGTGGGTTAAGATTTTGGTATTGATACTGATAAATTGTTTATGATGTATCATGTCTACTTTGATCTAAAGTAGTTTTAGGCTATGCTGATCAACTGTAGTGATGATGATATGAAAAATAGCTCAAGTAAATTGCAAGTATACCAGGGGAATTACAGGGTAAAAATAAAAAAGAATACTCCAGCTGATATGAGATAAGTTAACTGTTTTGGCTAATCATTGTCAGCCTGTACTAATAAAAACACATTTATGGTAGTTGTGTATTTAAACTTAGATGTAATTTGTTGGTACTGGTTTTCATTAGATGTTTTTCATTTTGTGTTGAAAGATGACAAAGTATTTTCAGTAGTTTAGAACCACAAAATAAGCCAGAATATTTCTGTTCTTTTCTTTACAGGTTTAAGAAGATAAAGGGGGCTGTTGGAAGACATAATTTTAAGTAAGTACAACTGATTTTTTTCCACTTATTGTTTTTAAATTTTACTAACACCATTTTTTTCTTAATTTTGTGTGGAAGCTTATATTATAATTATTTTTTATTTGCATATACAGATCTTTTAATTGAAGTTTTGCATATTAAGGAAAGTGTGGATTTCCTATTAGATTTTCCGGGAAGTTTTGGTAATATCTGTATCTGAAATTAATGTGAATTATTAGAAAAAGGTCCTGTTATTTAGCTCTACTACATGAGATATTGAACAATTTTAAAATTCATAAGTTGGATTATATTTTTATAGGCTCTATGTAGCAATGTTCACATTTTCAGCGATCAGGGATATGATATAGTATCCACAGTTTATTAGCAGTTTGAGGGTTAAAACTGATGACCAGTGGTATACACATTTGAATGGTATAAATTATTAGGCATTGATATTTTTTCCAGAAAATGTTCAGGGTGTTTTTGTGTAATTCTAGAAATGCACAACAAAAGTTTTTGTACTTAATCTCTCTTTCTCACTCTCTCACTCTCACCCTCTCACTCTCTCACTCTCTCACTCTCTCACTCTCTCACTCTCTCACTCTCTCACTCTCTCACTCTCTCACTCTCTCACTCTCTCTCTCTCTCTCTCTCTCTCTCTCTCTCTCTCTCTCTCTCTCTCTCTCTCTCTCTCTCTCTCTCTCTCTCTTTCTCTCACTCTCTCTCTCTTTCTGTCACTCTCTCTCTCTCTCTCTCTCTCAGTCA
>NC_091565.1:5270554-5275554 GCF_042767895.1 Penaeus vannamei | reverse complement strand
AAGTGCTGCACTCTTTGTTTGTCCTAATGAGGGGGGGGGTAATAGGAAAAGATATATTGCCATCTTTTAGTGAGTTATAAAAGTTGTATTATTATGAGTATGATGGATTAGATAAACCATCTCATTGGAACGATTCCCCCATTTCTATGTCACCAGGTGCCGGTAAGTCGACCCTCCTGAAACTGCTGCTGGACGAGTACGGCCCCCACTTCGGGTTCTCCGTGTCGCACACCACAAGGTCCCCGCGGCCCGGCGAGGAGCACGGCAAACACTACTACTTCGTCTCCCGCCAGGAGATGGAGAGGGCCATCGGCGCTGGGGAGTTCATTGAGAACGCCGTCTTCTCAGGTTGGTTGAAAAGGGAGTTTTTTCGATTTTCTTCACGATTTTCTTGGGTTAAATTGGTGATGATTTATCGTTGTGTTACTTAGATTTTCTCCTTAGGTTGATGATTCAAAAGTCAAAATTTTTATGTTGCACAAATCTTCTTTTTTTATATATATAAATCCTTTCGTGTTCGTAATATCACAGTTGAATAGATTAGTAGTTCGTAGTCTCACTGCAGATATTGGACTTTCCTTTATATTCTTTATTTCGTATCCTACAATGCATCAGTCTTTCCCTCCAAAAAAAAAAAAAAAAAAAAAGATTTCCCTCTCGCACCATCCAACGAGAAAGAGAGACACTTGTTTTCCAATCAGTTCACTCAGATGCACGTAAAACACAACGCACTCATGACTGTGCTCCTTTCTGTAGGCAACATGTACGGCACCAGCAAGAAGGCTGTACAGGACGTGCTGGCCAGTGGGCGAATCTGCATCTTGGACATTGACACACAGGGGGTCATGCAGGTTAAGAAAACAGATCTCAAACCGCATTATGTTTTTATCAAACCTCCTTCACTTGAGGTGAGTTGAGGGAGGGATTCGGCCCCTTGTCTGAATGTTTTTTTTTTTTTTTAACTGATCTATTTACAATTAATGAAAGCAGGTTTAACAGAACGGCATTACTTAGATGTGGTTTGAGAATGTTGATAGTGAGTTGGTTTGGTTTCACATCACTTCAACGAAATAACAAACTTTTAAATTGGATATATCGGTCAAGTATTACGTTTCTTGAAGAACTTAAAATGTTTATTTTCAGCATTGTTAGCATAATGTATTATATTTACATTATACATGGGCTTTTCTATGGATTAGTACAGCTCATATAGATAAGAATTCATTTTTAAATAAGTTGTAGATATATTGACGTACGCATTCTTACTATTCAACGAAATCAGGGATCAGGGTTTTAGATTTTTTTCAATAAAATAATTGATCTTGGTTTTGCTACTATTTTGAAAATATGCTGAATTGATTCTCCAGAGTAATTAAATTAACCGAGAAAACTTTTTAATGGTTTTTAATACTTTGATTTAATCGAATCAGGATCTTGAGAAGAGATTGCGAGCCCGTGGGACGGAGACGGAGGAGAGCCTGGCTAAGCGGCTGAACACGGCACAGCGAGAGCTAGAGTACGGAGCGGTGCCTGGCAACTTCGACAAGATCATTGTCAATGATGTAGTGGAGAAAGCATATAGTGAACTGAGGAAGTTCATTCTACCAGTCATAGAGGAAAAGAGCAGCAAATAATGACAGCCACATTAAAGGGACACAATTTTGTGTTTTATTTATTTAGAGCTCTGGTTCAAAAATAATGCATTTGATTAGCTCTCTAAAGAAAAAGACGTTTCAAAAACAGAGGTTTCGAATGTCCAGTCTGAATTTTGGCAGCATTAATTAGTAAAATTTTGTGATATAAACTTTTGTGTTCTCATTGAAAAGTACTTACTTATAACAGTCTTTATACATGAAAACGGTGACAAATAGCAGGGTCATGTTTGTAATAGATACATGTAATACACTGATAAGTATGTATGTAAGTTAAACTGATCCATATGGCATTTTATGTAGTCTATATGTTAGGATTTTAGTCAGATTTTCAGATTATTTTTTTCACTTTTTTTCCTTAACATGTGTGTTTTAATAGGTAGTAATGATGGGCCAATGCCACTTCACTGCCAGTAAGTGGGAAGTGACTATTGTTTGCACTTTGTGATATGCATCTCCAGATAGTATCATTAGATTCCTTTGCAAGCATTTTAGTTGTGTAATGCATTCCTGGAATGAGATATAATTCAGTAGGCTTTTGACTGTGACTCTACTAAAGATATTTTCATTCAGATTCTTTTAGCATTAAGAACTTACAAAAAATTATTCTGAGGTTGGTCTCAGATAGTAGCTGTGTAATGGACCAAACTGAGGTGTGCAGTACTATCCATGTATGGAGTACAGTAATGTCTACCTTTTATGGTTGCTATTTAAGTGTTTCTGCAGTAGGTTGTACACTGAAAGGTGGATAACATATGAGGCCAGTTATATTAAGCATAATATAGGTTGTGAATGCTGCTGTTTTATGCTGGTGCCTGTTCTAAGAAATATTGGTATTAACCTAATCTTACAACCATGATTAATAATGAAAGCCTTTACAGTGCTAGTTGAAGAAAAAAAATATGTGCTACCTCCATAAATGTTTATATAATGAAAAATGGGCATTTTCATTACCTGCCATTGCAATGTAATACGGATGCAGTATTTATAAGCCGTTTTTAAATTTATTGTAGACAAGTACAAGCATTGCCCATAGCTTGTTAATACCATTTGTGTCATTATTGCAGGCTGTGTTTTGTAGGATGTTTGTAAAATGCACTTGATATTTGCTGATGGAAATTATTTATATTATTTTCTTATATTTTGGGTGTTTCTCCCATTAACTTGAATATTGGTTCTTCAGTTAAATTGTATTTATTGTAGAAGTATGGTGACCAAATTCTCATTGGACTCAGATTCTATTATCCATTGAGATTAAATTAACTCGCCAAAATATCATAAATTGAATTAAAACCCATGCCAACATAGGAGAAACTATTATACTTAGAGATGATTTAGGGAAAAATACGTCTGGCTATTTTCAGTGTTTCTGGAGTTGATTCTTACTTGCTGATTATCATTATTATTTTTTTGTTTTTGTTTTTGTTTATGTAAGAAAATTATTTTTTTGAGAAAATGTATTTTTTTAGATTTGCAAAATGTACTACTATACTGATATAAAATAAAAGCATTGTTCATCCTGACTTGCTGTTTTATGTAGAATTGGTTTGACAGTAGACATGAGTTTTAAGAAAAAAGTTCTATAAAAGTAAATGCTTCAAAAGATCATTTGACTTTTACTATCCTGTAAAGTTGTTCAAGTGAATATTTGTAAAACAAAATGCTTGTTCAAATTTTGATTGGTTTCATACTAAAAAAAATAAAACTCAATACAGTTTAATATTGATACAAGTATCTTATTCATGCACTGATGTGTGTTAATCAAGCACATAAAATTATTAAATCAAAGGTCATATAGCACTACAGAAAGGTGTATTAGTGAATGTTAATGTAAATGTTAATATTAACAGCAAAATAAATGTGCTAGACATCTAAGGTCATATAGGAAGGTGCAGTACAGTATTGGGTTGTTGAATTTTTGTTGTGTCAACTATCTACAGTAGTATTGAAAAGGTTAAAGATGGGTAAAGGAGTTAATGAGTGAATGTGTTAAGGTAGGATTAGTTAAGGGGATTAGGTCAAGTGAAGGATATGTATGCATCTGAGGAAGAACAGGTTGTCAAAGCAGAAAATGTGAGATTCTGTAAGGATGTCTGATATGTTGGGAGGTCGGTGAAGGGAGGATAGGTGGTGGAAAGCAGGTTCAAGCTGCAGCAAAGCATGGACAGGACAACAAACGGGTGTGTCCAATATGTAAGCGTGCGAGAGCTGTCTCCCAATGTCTGTTCCAATGAAATGGAGCCGACCAAGAGGAGATTGATAGTTTTACAGTATGTAATTTATTAGTGCAGAGACTTGACCAGAAAGATTGCCATCGGGTATACAGGAAGGTTTTAAAGTGGGGGTAATAAACCGTGGTTGGAATACGTGAGAAACGTGGTTGGTGTGATGTGGATATAGTAGCATAGCATGCTAGAGTATCTGCCTATTCATTCCTGGGGATTCTAACATGGCTGGGCACCCAACAAAATCTAATAGATTTATGGCTTGTGGACAAGCAGAACAACCAGTTCTGAATCTTACAAGGGGATTGGTCGAGTGCATAGATTTTATGAGAGTTAATGAGTTATGGGAGTCAGTAAATTTAGTGAAAGAGGAAGAAGGGTGTAAGTATGTGTTTTAAGGCAAAAAGAAGTGTGTACAGTTCCGTAATAAAGACACTTGGATTCAGGAGGCAGGGGGTATTTTGAAAGTGTGAGTTGGGAAGGTTACTGTGAAACCAGCACCGGAGGTGGATTTGGAGCCATCAGTGTAAACATGAATACAGGAGGAATGAATGGAGACAAGGTCAAGGAAATGGGTGAGAAGGACAGAGGGGGGTAGATCTGATTTTGGTGTGTCAGGGAAAACAGAGGAGTAAATACGGGGGTAAGGTATAAGCCATGGAGGAATGGAATGGACGGAAAATGGGTAAGGTTGGAGATTGGGAAAGGGAAAATGGAAGAGGAGGGTATCCATGCAAATGGAGAAAGGAGTAGGTAAACGTGGAGAAGCAAAGGTAGAAAGCAGGGATCGTGGGATAGTTTGGTAAGGGAATGAGATAAGGGAACATGGGAAGATGGTGAAGTACCAGGAAGAATGTCAAGTGGGGAAGAATCTAGAGATGGACACTGTTGCGATAAAAGGGAGTCACATGAGTATTGAGGTGGATGCGGTAAGATAATGGGGAAAGAAGAGAGAATGGTGTACATGGAGAATGGGGAGAGAGTGGGAGGGTTGGAGGAATTGAGAAGAATAGATATCAGCAATTACTTTGAATGTAGAGGGAATAGGAATAGATGGATTAGAGGGTAGATGAGGGAGCGAAGCATTCTTTTGGGTCGTGTTTAGTAAATTTTTGGATGTCCT
>NC_091565.1:5260554-5265554 GCF_042767895.1 Penaeus vannamei | reverse complement strand
AATAATAATAATAATAATAACCATAATGACATTAATAACAATTATTGTGAACATCTTTCTTACAAAAGTTAATGACATCTACAACCAATCTTGATGGTTAAGCTACAATGATGATGATCATAATATTGAAAATCAATACTATCACCACAAAGTATTAATAACATTAACAATACTAATAAAAATATTGATAATAACAAAGGCCACAAAGAGGGAAAAACTATGGAAATCATACCAAATAAGGTGGAGGAAGCAGATTAAAGAAAGAAGAAGAAAAAAAAAAGGGAGAAACTAGCATTACTGTAAATTTTCTTCTTGGAAAAACTAATCAAATTGTGAACAAAGGAGGTCATCAAATTATCAGTGTCTCTCACAAACGGCTATGCATGCTATTTGTATTGACATTATCAAATCAAGAGACTTCTGTTTCGTACCTGAAGTTCCTGGGTTCCGTTACCCTAATCTGTGCCTTAACGTCTTCAAAATCACAAGACTACGTGCATTTTCTACTAGAATCAAACTACCACACCATAGCCTTTTGAAATCAATTGCCTCCTACCTTTAGACACCTTCACTTGATCAATCCCAAACATGTTGCATGTTGAGGCTGCAGTGTTGGTTACTATTCTCATCAGTAGAAAATGCATTAGCATTCACGCTGTTTATGGATATCTCGATTTTACATATCCGAAATATGTGTATGTCCGTGTATGTCTGGGTGCATGCGCCTGTGTGTATGCTTATGTATGTGAATGTACAAGCCTGTTTGCACATACAAGTCAATATGCAAATACATTGCTGTGTACATGCAATCATGCATGTGTGACTAATGGTTTATGCTTAAAGGAACTAAGGAATCCATTCTTTGAAGCACAAAATCCTCTACTAAAGAATAATGCCTTAAAAAATCAACTATCCCAAAATAAGGCAAGAGGATAAGAACATTGTATTTTTGAAACTGACAAGCTTAAAGCTATGTTAAGACTTCCTACAATCGTGAAATATCTAGCATAAGAAAACTGTGTCAAAAACTGATTTGTGTTACAATTTCTTTTTGTATATGACCATTAGTCTCTGTTTGTGTACTGATCTGTGTACCTGTGTGTGAGGTCTATGTGTCAGCCTGTTTTTGAATGTATGTGTATATACACATGCGGATGCAGACAAGTAGTGCAGATAAAAACTCATACATTAGAGCAGGAGAATAGGTGAATGTAAAGTACAGCCTTTGCATGGTCAATAACTGATATGCAAAACAAATCACACAGAACCTAATAAGACATTCTGATGCTACTGAACAAGATCTTAACAGAAGCAAAACAGTACTTAAAATTATGTTGATTCTGCAATCTCTATTAACTAATTTGACCTTTTTTATGTTAAAAGAAAATTTTAATGAATTTAAACGAATTACAGAAAATGTAGAATCCATTAATCAAAGATCCAGAGGACAAAAATCAGAAAAGATAATATATACATAACTATAAGAATAGGGATAATAAAAAGATGACCATAAAAAAATGCTAACTTATTTTTCCTCTTCGATCTCAAAGAAGACCAAGCAAGCTGCTTTCAGTCATCTCAGTGTCCTAGAAAAGACCTTTACATGAAGTTCAGTTGCCCTGCTACCTAAACACCAACTCCACTCCACATATCTAAGGTTGGTATGTATGATTACATACAAGTAGCTCCTCCTCTACTTGAGACTTCTAATAAACATCTAAAGAGGAGAGGAGAGAAAGAGGAGACGTGAGGAGAGAGAAAGAAAGAGGGAGGGAGTGAGGAAGGGAGGGAGGGGGAAGGGGGAGAGGGGGAAAGGGGAGAGGGGGAAGGGGAAGAGGGGGAAGGGGAAGAGGGGGGGAAGGGGAAGAGGGGGGGAAGGGGAAGAGGGGGGGAAGGGGGAGAGAGAGAGAGAGAGAGAGAGAGAGAGAGAGAGAGAGATAGAGAGAGAGAGAGAGAGAGAGAGAGAGAGAGAGAGAGAGAGAGAGAGAGAGAGAGAGAGAGAGACAGGTGGGGGGGGGCAGGGAAAGGGGGAGGAGAGAGAATGAAAATAACAGATAAATAGATTTTTAGTGCACAGATAACAGCATCACATTATGCATGCCTTTTTTAATAAAGAGAACCCACTGGATACTAAAGAGAGAAGAAAACTGAAATATGCCAAGCACCATCAACTGGATCACTGACATACTTAAGAAAAAAAAGAAAATAATATACAAGTGTCTTTTAGATCTTATTACCTATGTAAAAAATATACTAGTGTGTGAGTAAATGGAACATTAATCTTTAGTCAGCTGGTATTTAATGTACTGAAGTCAGGTCAGTGCAAATATGTAAGATACATAGTCCATTCTCCTAACATACCACTTCAACATCATCCAGCAACTTGGGTCTAAGATGAAAACAGGCACAAGTCTCTCCAAAGGAAGCAAAAATATTCCAAAAATTTCCTCCTACATACTGACAAATACAGTACAAATATTTAAGTGTGTACAGCTATGAATATAGTTTTGTGTGAGACTAACTCTCTAGGTGAATTCAGGCACTGAAGGAACTGCCAACAGAGAGGGAACTTGGAAAATAGTTTTGCAGTGGGTAGGAATGAGGCAGTACATTGGTAATAGGAAAAGATGATGGCCTTTAGTGGTGGCTTGCTTGTTACTTATAATAACTCCTAGAAATGTTTCTTGTTGGTGAAGTGGCTAATGATGTGTAGACATATATTCCAATATCTCCAAAACAAAATTACATTGGCAAATTCTACTCTTTAAGAGATAACAAAAACAAAAATGAAATAGTAGTGGATTCAAACAATATTGAAATGTGTTCAGTAAAACTATCATACGCTGGACTTGTCATTTCCCCGAATTAGTATTTACTACATGGACTATGATGATGAATCTTAAAAGCTTTACTCAAACGGACAAGATGTGAGCATTGGTGGAGCTGTGTGTATGTGTGTGTTATAAAAAGAAGAAGAAGAAAAAAAAAAGAGTTCTTCTGACATAAGTTGCACTACAGTATGTCATCTTGTCTTTGTAGAGGATGATATGATGAGCAATACACTAAGATGGAGTTTGTGTTAAGTACTGTCTAATGTTGTAAGGAGCTATAGAAAGTGCTGCTGTGGTGCATGTAATGAGAAAAGGGAATGGCAAAGCACTGTGGGGTGATGAAGAAAATCATGAAGCAGAAAGCAGGGAGCATGGCTGTGTGTATAACAGATGAGTAATATAGTTGTATTACTCTCAAGAATACAAAGGTATCATAGCATGGCTGGGTGATGTAGCATGAAGTTAGGATGAAGCAGGTTGCAGTAAGGCAGTGTAAACTGGGATGATGTGTGTGGTGCAGAAAGTGTAAGAAAGGGGTGAGAAGAGGAGACATAATGAAAAACAAATCTAGCAGAAACACTCAGGTGACCCAACTGTCCTGTCTCCCTGTGAGTATATCTTGTCAATGTCCACCATCAGCTGATAACATATTCTTCACCATAAGTCTTTAAGCTTCAGGTACTGACGATGAGAAGGCTGGTTTCATTGCTTCACAGTCACAACATATGGCGCTTTGGGTCGCACAAGTACATTTATGCCTTGAATACAAGTGAACATTCCAAGATGCAAAAAGAAATTACACTGGTTTTTAGCCTATTTACAATTATTGCATCACCCTCAAGGGCTACAATATATTGAGTCTATGAAACAATGATTAGTTCCTAGTGCAGCTCTAAGCTGACTTCCAAGCACCACTCAAAAGATAGAGAAACCTTACTTAAATTCATAACAGTTTCCCAATCTGCAATCAATGTCTTGCTGTTGTAGAGAAGTCACCCCATTATTACTTTCATTATGAAAAAATAGACATTAAACTTTCAATAAAAAGACAAAACTGTTTCGAACTGTAAGGTTTCAAAATAATACTATGGCAAGGACCCCCTCTTTACTACATACAAGTGAGGTGCAACTCGCAGGCAGAATCACAGAACTTTTGCTAAAATTACTTTGATCGCTGAGCTCGGGTGCTGGTGGTTGTTGCGAGTGTCAAAAAACAACAGATTTTTTTCTTGAGGTTATCTTTAAAAGTTTTTTTTTTATCACTGGGAATGTAAAAATGTATATCTATTTACACATTTTGATGATACCATTGATAATGGTACTGAATACTTTTAAACTATGAAATAGTGAACAAACAATCACATGTGCTGTGCCACATGAATGTGTCCTGTTTTGCAACTTTCTGCAGCTTTCTTACATCCCCTTCCACCAGGTGGCTCTGACACCTCCATCTGGGCATTTTGATTTGCAACCACGAAGCAAGCAGTTTCAAATGTCATTTAGGAACACTCCAAGAACCACAGCCAAGCAATCAAAGCCTATTTGAAGGAGTTCTCTTTCTTACCAAAAAATCTGTTATAATCACCCTAGGGATCTTCAATTCAACACCCTATATCATAAA
This sequence comes from Penaeus vannamei, assembly GCF_042767895.1. Classification (NCBI taxonomy): domain Eukaryota; kingdom Metazoa; phylum Arthropoda; class Malacostraca; order Decapoda; family Penaeidae; genus Penaeus; species Penaeus vannamei. The sequence continues at coordinate 5,261,102 of NC_091565.1, read as the reverse complement.
TAAATATTTTTTCATTTTTAATCATAGTCACACTATATAACAATGGCACTAAAATAGGCTTCTTTCTAAATATTTTAAAACCTAAATGAGTGTTATGATACTATTAATTTGAGTCTATGTTACTTTTTTCTTTTTTTTTTAAATTCTTAAAAATGGAACAATCAGGTTCACTACAATAATGTACCAGTGGTAATGGCAAATTCTGATTTTAAAAGTCACTTCTGCTGGTTCCTCTTCTGGTGACCATTCCCCTTATTCAGTAGAGAACTCTGCATCAGAAATGCTATTCGTAACAGCTTCTAAAACTATTCCAGCCAACTACTCTGCGACGACAACACAACTACCTGCACGAGTCTCCTCTTATAACCCAATGTAATCCCATTTTCTTACCTATGTATAAGGCTCATATCTGCACCCATTTTTTTTTTTTGAGAAACTTCTACACATATCTTATCACTGAAAAAACTTCTCCTTTGTTTTACATACACTGGGTGTCACATCACAGTCAATCAGTAAACCAGACCATTGTTGCTGCCACACAGTGCCAC
>NC_091565.1:5255554-5258054 GCF_042767895.1 Penaeus vannamei | reverse complement strand
GAAGCCAGATAAAACTTACCATGTATTAACAAAACTAACAAACTCCTCGGAGAAAGTGTTGCCATTCTCGTTGGGTGAAAGACGTGGTGGCTCTCCTTGCACTACTTGCGTTAGCTGCTCAAAAACAGAATTCCACTTGGGATATGGGAAACTCCCTGTGGCCAGCTCCATCAAGGTGATACCCAGGGACCACACATCAGAGCGAACATCATATCCCCGGGCTCTGGCTGGGTCTATACGTTCTGGCTGCAAGAGGATTCAACCATAGCCATAATATCAATACTATAATTATCTCAATGTTAATTATCAAGCATCTATCTAATTTTTGTATTATCATTATCATAATGATCATTATCATAATAATGCAAAAATATTTTTTGCTTTCAACTACTCAAATTACCAAGCATTATTACTGAAAAATGGCTAACACTTGATTTTTTTTAAGCCATAATACTTATTTTATACAAGATAACTGCAGTGGAAACTTATTAGAAAGCAGAAAGAGAGACAGATAGAGAGAGAAAGGAGCCAGATGTGAAATAATTCCCTCACGAATATTAATCCTGAACATCAACATCACTATCAGCAACTCATTACTTTCTTTTTTTTTGAGGGGAAGGGGGGTTAAATTTGCAACATAGTCCATCTTCTTTGATTTCTTCATTCTTTTAGGTGGAGTAAAATTCATAAGGAAAAGGAAACTCCTTTTGAAATATAATAACTTGATAATGCAAGCAAATCCAACTTACTGCCATATATGGTCTACATCCAGCATCTCTTGTCTTGGCGATGGAATCCACAAGCTGACCAGAAATGCCGAAATCACAGAGCTTGATATTGCCGCGCTTATCCAATAAAATATTAGATGGCTTCACATCACGATGGATTATTTTCAATTTCTCCTTTAAATAGTTTAGTGCTGTTAGTGTCTGGAAAAAATAAATAAAAATAATAAGTAAAAATTAAAACTAACACACAGCTGACCTTACATTTTCTTTGATCCGAGTTCTTTAGATAAAAGATAAAAACAAATTTAGGTGTAAAAATATATATCGTTCCAAATAATAAATGGCAATACTTACTGCAACAGTTATTTTTCCAAGCATGTTTTCTGGAAGACGTTCATGTAAACGCTCATATATAAATTTATAGAACTTGTCCAGTGACGTGTCCATAAGCTCCATGCATATCCAACAGTCACCCTGGAATAAAAATTAAGTACTAGGTTTATCTTTTGCTCTATACCAAATGAAACTCTTACATTGCATAAAAAAATATTTTGTGCATGTAAATGTGTGTGTGTGTGTGTGTGTGTGTGTGTGTGTGTGTGTGTGTGTGTGTGTGTGTGTGTGTGTGTGTGTGTGTGTGTGTGTGTGTGTGTGTGTGTGTTCGCGCGCTTTTTGTGTGTGTGTGTGTTTTTGTGTGTGTGGGTTTTGTGTATGTGTGCGTGTTTTTTGTGTATGTTTTGTGTGCGTGTGTTTTATGTGTGTGTGCGTTTTGTGTGTGTGTGCGTTTTGTGTGTGTGTGTGTGTGTGCGTTTTGTGTGTGTGCGTTTTGTGTGTGTGTGTATTGTGTGTGTGTGTGTGTGTGTGTGTGTGTGTGTGTCTGTGTGTGTGTGTGTGTGTGTGTGTGTGTGTATGTGTGTGTGTGTGTGTGTGTGTGTGGGTGTGTGTGTGTGTGTGTGTGTGTGTGTGTGTGTGTGTGTGTGTGTGTGTGTGTGTGTGTGTGTGTGTGTGTGTGTGTGTGTGTGTGTGTGTGTGTGTGTGTGTGTGTGTGTGTGTGTGTGTGTGCGCATGCATGTTCGTGTGTGTAAAACTGTCTATGTACTTTGTTTTAAAAACAGATAAATACACAGAGTATCCGCAGAAATTTGAAGAATTTTAGGTCTTCCACTGAGGGGTTGGGTGTCTACCGACTTTCCACGTTAACCAATTTACCCAAATGCTCAGGCCTCTTTATACAGATTGGCCGCTATTTCTTGCTTCCTTTACTGTTTGTCTTACCATATTCCAACCACACCACTGAATGCGCTACAAATAGAAGAGGCTTGTATTTGTGTTGCATGAGGAACTAAAATACTGGTGAAATTAAATTTGCAACATCCGAATTCTTTAGGGCAGAACTTCCCTTTCACCCATACTCTGCTTTGGCACACACATTTCAAATTGTTCATTTGCCTTCTGATACATCTTCTTTATAAAACATGTATGGCTCTTACAGCAAAGGAATTTAAGATTTCTATTACTGAGACACTTAAAACCCATGCTGTAGTATGGAGATAACAGAGTAAATAAAGCTTTAAAAAACAAATGGCTAATCAATCTAGCAACTATCACTATACAATTCTTCTCTGGATAAAATTGGGAAGCTAGCAGGCACCCAACCACTCAGCAGGAGGCTTTCTATGGGTACTGTATATAAATTACTTCTAAAACAAAAACAAAAATAATTATGTTTTTTATTCAATAATTTCAGAACAAACTATCAGTTTATTATAAAT
>NC_091565.1:5240554-5250554 GCF_042767895.1 Penaeus vannamei | reverse complement strand
TTCTGGTGCACATCAAGCCAAGAGACAAAATGATGGAAATCAGCAGTGCAGCATTAACACCATGCCATTTCTATCTAACATGCATTTGAAATAATTGAAATAACAATTATGTATGTATATAGACATACATTAACACAATATATATAGATGTATATGCACACACGCACATGCACACGCACACGCACACACACACACTCACTCACACACTCACTCACTCACTCACTCTCTCTCTCACTACAATTGGGCAGTGGGCAGCTATAGGCAACACTGGGTACGGCACTGATTGTTCCCACTGCTTTTGCTGGTGAAACTCTACTGATGTTTGCAAACCCTACCCAATTTTGTTAACATTTGCTTTGTTATTGTTTCCAAGGTAAGTACAAATATCAATGGCCACCCATGAAGAATCAGAGACTAAGGCGGTAAATAAGTAGATCAAAATGTAACATTTGCCAAAAATACACAGACAATATGGCTTTGCAATGGAATAGTTTGCTATAAAATGGCAATATATATATGTATATATGTATATATATATATATATATATATATATATATATATATATATATATGTATATCTATGTACACACACATGCATACATTCATAGACTCTATCACACACATACTCACACACACACACACACACACACACACACACACACACACACACACACACACACACACACACACACACACATACATACACGCACACACGCATACACACACACACGCATACACACACACACGCATACACATACACACATGCATGCACACACACACACATGCATGCACACACACATGCATGCACACACATGCACGCACACACTTGCACGCACGCACAAACACACATAAAAATGTAAACAGGAAAAGTCTACCATATGAAAAAAGTTTATCAATGGAATGAAAACATCATTCAAAAATAAAAATGAACACGTAATCAGCAGAAAACAAATAATAATAATAAAAAAATAATAAATAAATAAAATCCACAGCCTTTGTGATATTGCTGGCAAACACTTCATTCACCTATCAAGCTAATGAATAAATTGTCACTGTGCCACTACTGGGTGACAGTTCACAAGCAATGGCACTATGTCACTTTCACACCTGCATGCTATTTTATCCCAACACCAAAAGATATCATGATGTAGTCAGGGATCTTCTTAGCTAAGGAGAGCCTGTGTCACATTTTAATAACTTTTCTAATCTGATATTTTTCTACTAGGAATATTGGTAGCTCTGTTGAAAGTGTGTCACTATACTGAAATATTAACCAAAAGTCAAGTTATGTCCAAACCACTTTATAGTTGACCTGGCAATGGTTCTTGCCACCTTGTGAGAATGGACCCATATATCAGTGTAAAAAAAAAATAGATTTCTACATATAATGTGTTGCTGTATTCTTCCATCTTACAAACAAAATAAGTTAGTTGAGAAAATTCAATTTTTGGCCACTTTGAACCATATTGGTAAAAAATAACTCTGACCCGTATTTATGAAGGTTTCAATCCTATATCTTCACAATGTGTGTGTGTGGGTGGGTGGGGGGAACAGCTATCCATTGGGGTGTGCATGGTGCCCTTAAACTGCACATTGACTTGGTTTGCTAATGTCTAGTTTTGTCAATTTCTATTCTTTTTTTTTGCTAGGAGGAACAAAGATGCAATAGTGTCATCTCATATCAGTGTCTTATACTTTTCTATGTAAACATGCCATAGCAAGGAGCTGCAAAGGACAAATTAGATAAGAAACAAAAAAAATCAAGGACTGGGTGTCTCTGTGCCTCTCTCCTAGCTAATCATATGATTTTCATCAGAATCATTACTGTAATTATTATTATTCATATCATTATTAAAACTTTAATCTGCCCTCTCACTTAAAGTTGCCCTTTTCTCTGAACTACTTCTTATGTTATATATGGCATAATGGATGCATAACTATTTGGCAAATTGTGAATATACAAATATATATTAACAATACACTAATTGTAAATGAATAAAACTGAGCTTTCACATAATTCACCTCACAGTTCCTTTTTTGATTTGTAATGATTTGCATTTTAACTGTTTGTAAAAAACATAACTAATTGCAACAAAAATGTAGTTTTCTTATTCCTGTTAAAGTAAATAAATAATATTTTTTCAGTCAAATCAAACAATTAAAATTTCCTAGTGGATGACAGCCTTAAACCAGTTGAAAGGTTGTTCTAAACCTACCATGTGCAAAAGGGTTAAAGAAAATAACTATATGAAGACTGAAAAACTAAAAAAAAAAAAAAATCTATCAAGTAAAATAAACCTATTTCTCAAAAAATGTCAATGGCATTATAATCAAATATCTTAGATCTTTTGTCATCTAAATCAGGACATCATCTACTCTAAAGCCTCTATCAATTAATACATTTAAGGCCATTCTAAAAACATTAAAGACACTTATCTTCTGTTATCCTAACCTAATCCTTTGTATGGTATAGTAGTTTCTTGCTCTCTCTCAATGTAATTCACTATATATGATTTTATATCTCTACAAGAAATACCAAGCAATATTTCTATGCCATACACACATACCTAAATCCAGATTACTCAATAAAGTTGTTATTGCCAAAATCCACCTCAACATCATGGTTTAATTTCTTCAGTTTCAACATTCAAAGTTCACTGCAAGGAATTCTTTAAATTCCCTGTATCCCACAAAGTACAATTCATGTTTTAATGGAACTAAAAGCACAAAGTTTCATCAAATAAAGAAAACTCTAACATATACACATTACTTTTGAATCTACTAGCGAGTCCAGTAAAATAGGTACTGCATCAACATTCACATTATGTGTCCTGACTGATGCTCTTCATACAATAAATACTTGCCTAACCATGGGGTAATCATAATAATTGGGAATGTTATATACACAGCACAGCAAACTGGTGTCAATACATACAATCACATGAAAAATGATGACATGAGCATTGCACGAGAATTACTGGTAATTGTACATAATACATTCGTAATAACCTTTAATTAAAAAGAAAAAAGAAAAAAATATATATAAATAAAAAAACATTCTAAACACTTATATTGTTGTTCATAACAACCTTCATGATTATTTGTCATTACTATATAATGGAAGAAATCCTTAAGAGCAACCAAGGAAAAATGAAAGGGGACTATCTCAATTCATATAACTATCCCTGTAAACCACTATCCAAAGGATTCACACACTTATCTGGGTACAAAAATAAACACTGTAACAAATGCTAACAATGCCATACCAGGCCTTCTCTTCCTTGGAATAGTTCTAGCCTCTCCTAGTCCCAAAATCTATTAGTCTAAACACACTTGTTTCTTTTCCCAAATGAACAAGAAAAAACGTTCAAAAACTGCCCAGAAATATTAAACCCATAAAATCATACGTAAAAATACTTCATTACAGCGTAGAAAGCATTTCAATGGCAGAACCCTATAAGCTTCTCTTTAGTTTCAGGCATCTACAGACCTATGCTATATTCTTTTGAACTTATAACTTGAACTTATTTCTATTGCAATCTGAAGCAGTTTTCCATACTCATACTGCTGTATTCTTTTGCATGAAAGAGTATCTTATCAACATAAATCTCTAGTACTAAACAGAACTACTTCAATATCTTGTATTTCTGAGATACTCATTATCCAGTGAAAATGATACTTTGCCCCTGCACATCAAATAAAATAAAATGAAAAGATATTGGTAAATCATATAAATCATTGGGCGAGCCTTCAACATGCAAATACAAAAATCACCAACTACTTGATATTAACCCCTATGATCTGGGTGATATTACGATCCTGTCATGGGAAAATCTGGGATAAAGGTCAGGTGCCGTGGACCTGCCGTCATTGGACAAAATAGCTGAGGGCCTGGAGATGTGAACCTGCCATCACGAGCAAAGGCCTGGGTGACAGAAAAGACTTGCCACGAGAATACAAACCTCTTGGAGTGTGATTAGACTCATTTGGCACTTAAAAGGGGGCTTTTGCATTAATCTCATCAATAAACGAATAATGAATGTGAGGTGCATAAGCTGTGACTGGAAGAGTGCCGGCTCTAGGGAGGACCCCATTTCCATGGTCAGCATCATATTCCTGGGTGCTGTGATTGGCAGCACAGGTTGTATTACAGAAATTTGAAAATTACCAAAAAATAAGATATATGACACAGATAACCACAGGTTACATTTTCTTTCCTTGCACTGACTTATTTACTACATAAAGAGATGGTATAGTCTGTGCAATAATTTATTCCCATCTGGATATAGCAAATCAAAACACAAATATAGACATTGGGAAAGGCAAAAAACAAAAAAAGTTTATGCAAAATAACTTGTCACCGCTCATGGGTGTCTGGGCACACCCGGCCTCCATGCAGCACTCCCAGGATATTGGCCACTTACATAACCCACTGACTGTATTTTTGGCACTGTGATTTCAACGATGGGACAGGATTCAACGGGTTAACACTAATTTGCTAATTCTCTCATGAACAGAGTTCACTATTAGAAAAAAAGCTATAAGGAATCACAAGCTAATGATATTTCAACTTCACTATCTTCATCATGTACAATAACACAAGTGGGATTAATACACTACTATTCCTGCCAATCAGTATATTACGTTGATGTTATTAAACCATTCCATCAGACAAATTTGGGAGGAGAGGAGTACATTCTGTTCTCCTTGAATTAAAAATTACATTGACTTCAGGTAATCTGAAAAAGGCAGCCTACTCGTATCCCTTATGGCAGTTCATGTCTGAGGGTATGATGACAGCAAGCTCCAATTCGCACCTGAGGATGTTTTTATGCTCTTAAAGCACAGCTCAATTTGAAATCACAGCAAACTAATAAAAAGTGCTGTCGCAGCCTCTCATATGCATGAAGTTACGGGGAGAAGCTAACTGGGACAGAATAAAGATAATAAAAATAATAATCTAATTCACAATAATATAGTTAAAAAGCATTCAATATTAGTGTTTGGTAAAGTATATCCCATTCACATGTAGTTATGTAAGTGTTTTAAGATTCCTATATCTTGTAAATGGAGACACTGACCACAACAGTGCACCTTCCTCTCCTCCTACTGTGCAATGTTTTCTATCCCACACCATGACATCTACAATAGCAGCCGAGGGTAAATACATTTGTTGTTGTTATAATTGTTTTCGTATTATTTGTAATTCACATGAAAGTTTTTCTTCTTAATCCAAATTCTGTAAATAACCCTGGTTGCAGAAAAGTGAGAGGGAGTAAAGTTTAGAGTTCACTTGTTACATAATGATTGGAAGTGATGAGTGATTATTTAGTGACGACTAGAAAACAAGTCAGTCATAAAATAAAATTAGGTGTTTACGACTATGTACATTACATATTTCTTTTTCTATAAAGTGTTAACAAGACTACTGCTTTAGTTTTAAAACTAAGGAAAAAAATAATGAGTGGTGTCAATAACAACTATTCTTTTTTCATCATTTGCTCCTGCAACAATGGATGAATATTTGTTCTTCATAATATTAAGCAGTAACATGTATAATACAGTTTCATCAAACAAGCCCTTCACACTGTTTTCATATTAAGCAAGCAATCCCATATTGGTCTACTTCAAACCTAGATATATCACGCATTTAGGAATCACAATACAGTATAAACAACACAACAAAGTCTGCAACACATATAAAAACTTCCACACTTGTTAAGTCTAATGGTATTCTTGGACCACAATGCACAATGCCACTAAGGAAAAAGTAAAGACATGCCATGAAATTCCCTGTCTGCACTCTGGAGGGAGTCCTGTTTCTCTTTTCTCTCTACATGTTTTTTCAGCATTCATTCTCAGTCAAAGTGAAAACTGCAGCAGTCATGGCTAACCAACTTGCTTGGTATCAGTAGGTAAAAGTGAGCAAGATGATATTAGGCCCATTCAACAACCAAGTATGACTTCAAAAGGTACCAAAAAACAAACAAATTACCTGGTCCAGCACTGTTTTCCTGAGTACAATATGCTTCCTCTCATTCACAAAAGCTTGCCTTACCTATATCATATCCTAATAAAAGACCATCACAATTATCTCATATCCATTTTCACAAAGTAAACATTACGAATAATACACTAATACTGACCATCATCACGGATACTGTAGAGAAAATTAAATTCCTTTTCATGGGTCGAATTCCCATTCTCATCAATCATCAAGACACCACAAACACTTCTCATAGACACTAAAGGGCATTTCATGAATAAACAAATGAAAAATCTGAATTTTGGGCTAACAACATCTCAAAGTCAAGAATACATAAAACACCGTACTAAAAGAAGCATGCTAATTAGAACAAACAGGAAAAGCCTGAAATACTTTTGAACACACAGATGTGTCTCCACCATTTCTGTGATATTCCCCCAGCAACAAATCTTCAATCAAGAGCAGTTAGTATGAGAAAAAGAGGAAAACAGATAAAAAATGAATGCTCTGTAACAAAGTAAGTTCCACTCCACAAGACCAGTTAATTTCACTCACATGAGAAGAAAGAGTAGTTGAAGAAAAAGAATGATAAGAAAAGAAATGAAAGACAAAACAACATTCACTATATCTATTATGTTAAGACAATGCCAAATACCAGAGCCCAATCAGGAAATCTATATTCATAAAACAAAAAAGAAAACAAGGACTGTCAATAGAGGAAAGTCCAATCATGATCCCAACACAAAAGCGTGCCCCTTCTCTTCACCTCTTGTGCCCGCGGTCCCTCAAGCCCTCATGGTGGAGGACATGGCGATGGTGGTGGTGATGGTGGTGGTGGTGGTGGTGCTGAGCGTGCGAGTGGTGGTTGTGGTGATGGTGGTGGTTGTGTGGGGGAGGCAAGTGCAGGACCAAGTGCTTCTTTTTCTGATCACGGAGGTTTGGCTGGCCTCCAGGGGGCCCCACGCTGCCCAAGGAGAGGGAGTTTGGAGAGGCTGTGACTGAGGTACCGGTGCTACTAGTGGACGCAGCAGAGGTGGAGCAGCTACCGAAAGCAGAAGAGGTGCAACCAGAGGCACCGCCCAGCCGACCAGATGAGTTCAGTGCAGTGTTTCTGGGCGGAGGTGGAGGTGGTGGTGGTGGAGGTGCAAACCTTATGTGGCAGTAGAAATTTTGGATGAAAGAGGAATACTGATTCAGTTGTATAAGAAATACTGCCTTCTGCTGTGAAATGCAAACCTTTTTCAGGTGAAGGGAGATGGGAGATGAAAAAAGTAAGAAAAAGAAGAAAAAAGGAATTCTAATGCCATGGACGACAGAACTACCTGAAACCTGATATTTTTTATACTTTACTTACTGGCTTTATTTACAGTAATATTAGTGCCCAGATTCATCTAAACAATCTTACAAAGCTGCAGAATTACAAAATAAATCCATCCTATAAAATTAATTATGTAATATGAAAATTTAAGTTCCTTTGTATGAATCAGAAAAAATACACATTAAGACCAAAGAAAGTAAAAACAAAAAAAAATTTGCTGGCTCAAGAATATTAGCTTATCACAGTAAATAAGATAAATCAGAAAGAATTCTCTGTTTTATTACACTTTGAAAAAACTAGAAGATATTACAACTCCTGCACAATTAATTTCTTTGAACCACTGTTGTTATTATGGGATATCTAAGCATTTACAATAAATAAGTATCACCATAACATATACAAACTACTTATGCGAAAACCAAAAATTCACCCAACAAAATACACCAAAAAGTTAATACCACAGAATATTGAAGTATAACATCAAAACTGGGTGATGCAGCTGCTTAAATATTCATACCTGTCTTGGGCAAAACTAAAATTGTAATAAGCATACACGTGAAACAAACTGAAGAGGTTTCAAAGTAGGGAAAATACACTTAAGAGAATCTATAAGGGGTTAGATGCTGTATCAGTAACTGTTACAACCTCACATTTGTGTTTAGCTCGATACAGATTTTGTTTCATTCAGTGACATGTGAAACATTCAACTCATCTAGATACTTTTTCGGGGGTTTTGTAAATTCTGATACCTGTCATGTACATATTTCACTATTTGTGAAAACTAGTCTTATTATTAAGAAATAACAAACGAAAAATGAAAGTAATATCTTCGCTTCGACTCACTGTTTCTATCTCTGTCTCTGCCTATTGGCTCTCTCTCTTTCATATTTTTTATTTGTTTCCATTCTAAATAGTAAACAAGATCTCACTGCTCTCCTTGTACAATGGGGCCCATTCATCATACATTAAAATATAAAAAACTCCCTCCAAGTGCAGACTTCCAGACATATCAACAAATAAAATGCAAAATTGAAGAAATTATTCACAAAATTATTCCCCAAACTCTGGTCCTACTTCCTGGATTTTTTTCTTTAACCTATAGTGAAGGATGGCATGAAATACATGCCATGTAATTGTGATTCTATTTCCTAAAGTTTGTTTAAATATATGTTTTGTCACCAAGGAGTTAATTACTGATTCTTCCTCTCTCATTTGTCTACAGTTTAACATGATTTTGGGAAATATTTTTTTCTTATTGTTACTAGTAATCTAATAACAATGAAATATTCATAATGTAAATACTAAAATAATAACATTGGTATCATTAGCATAAGAAAAAATATATAAAAAGTTCAATGTGTTGTTTCTTTTGCTGCAGAGCACATGTCAAGCCATCAGTGTGCCCAAAAATTCACAAAAAAAGACAATGGACATTACATGTGCCCATGGCCAATGGGTCCCTATGGTCAGATCAGGTCAGGTCAAGATAACTCATTTACAGTGGTCCCATTTATCAGGAATCTCCAGAAACACTCAATACAAGTATATGAGAGCTCCTGATATCAAAATAAACTTGTCACTTAGAACCTGACCTGAAATCTATGTCCTCCTAAGTTAAAATCATTAGACAGATACAAAGCATTATAAAAACCCACTATCTGGGGATTAAAAGTTGCCTCTCATTTTCCATCAGCATTTTACAGATGCAGATTACAGCCAATAGCAATGAAATCAGTGAGTCTGCTGCTTGGCATGAGCATCAATCAGCACCAATGCTAAAATTGATTTTTGGTAACTGTACCCAAGCCTTATGAAACTTTCACTAAAAGAAAACAAAACGAGAGAACAAGCAATACTATTAAGACAATAACAATGCAAAAAATAAAATATATCAAGATCCCTTAAAGATTATTGCTTTCAGCTTTCAGTGATATGCTTAGTAAGGTCAAAATGCAACTTCAGTAATGATGAATAATGCCTACTCAACAGAGAAATCTCTTTTGGAGGAAGTATGAAAAATGCAGACTAACAGAATGCATCAAAATCCATCCCATTTCCAAGTGATAACCCAGCCACAAAAATTCAACTTACATCAAAATAAACATCATGATTTAATAAGCTCAATAAGTATTTGCATGCACAATACTTTGTTCAAAGTTTGAATGACTGCAAGTTAATCTGCTTGTTATACCTCAGTATGATTATATACAATGGATAGAAAAGATTTCCTTTAAAATGCTGATCTCTTGTATATGTATGTGGTATTAAGTAATTGCTATTAACTACTTTGCATCCTTTCATCTTTCATTACATTCAACAATAGAGAAAGAAAACTTCTTTTTAATTGTCTATGGGAGAATAAGGATATAAAGACTGACACATAACTTCTCTATCTATGATGGGTGTTATGAACATAAAAGAAACAAAACTACAAATGTTGACAAAATCTACCTTCTGTAGTATTTTATATATGCAAAATAGCTACAATACTAAAAATCTTACTACGCTTACATTTTTCTTTCTCTAAATAGAAGACCTTTCTAAATATACATTTGCTGTCTTATACAACATGAAAACACAAAAGATTGATTATGCAAATGTCACCACATATGTTCTCATAAGCAAAGCAGAATAAAAAAGTGCCAAATCCCATCATCAGTAACATTATGGAATGGAATGGCTGTCTCGCTGATCAT
>NC_091565.1:5215554-5230554 GCF_042767895.1 Penaeus vannamei | reverse complement strand
AAAGTTATTTTGGTTAACTGCTCTCTGATTTCGTACTATTTACATGAATAAGTACTGTATTTTAGGATACTTTTTAAACTATACATGTATGTCTTTCATTCTAAATCAGTGGTACTACGTAGATAGACCAATATTTTGTAGTGGAAATATTTATTTACTTCGTGTATCATCAACGAATTTGTTCAAGAATATTTCATATAAAGTATTACAAACTAAATACCTGACAACTGGAAGTAAACTATTTTCTATAATGTTTAGAACTATGAAGGGAATTAAACAATTCAATGAAATTTGATCTATCAATATTTGTATCACTTGCACAATGATAGTAAATAATTTTCAGTATTATCGCCGGTCGTGAGTGCACACACGCACATACGCTATCAACAAACAAGGCTATAAACTTATCACTCAAATTCTGTCCTTGTTACAAACCTTTAAGATATTCCGCCTCAAAGTCTTATATTAAACTGTTAATAACTGCCGGAAAAGATATACTCGAATTCCTCTCGAAAATATCTTCAAATTTCAAATTTCTTATGGTCCAACTCATATTGAAAATACCGTTAAATCCCCTCCTTTATCAAGCATTATCCAGTAAAGACTATTCACACCAAATCCCACCCATTATCATCCACCCCCCCCACCCCACCCACACACGCTACACACACACCCGCACACACACACACAAACGCACCCACACATACATGCACACACACGCGCGCGCGCACACACACACACACATACACATACACACACATGCGCGCGCACACACACACATACAGACACACACACACACACACACACACACACACACACACACACACACACACACACACACACACACACACACACACACTCACTCACACACACACACAAACAAACACAAACACACACACACACCAGGCGCGATGCCATGGGGAGTGTGGGGGGGTACGACCCCCCCTCAAAGGTCACAAATCGTCATTTCACTCGGTAGAATGGAAAAAAAAATATTTTACTCGGCAAATTTGGTGGTCGGCATAATTTAAGAAATCAATGATCATGGTTTGTAACTCTCGAAGTTTTCATTTTCATTTCAATTTGGTCCTTTTCGAAACAAGTTATTAAAAAGTATGGTGTGGATTTAATTTTAAAAATGTTACTCGGTAACCTTCCTCCCGACCCCCCCCCAAAAAAAAAAAAAAAGTTTTCTAGCACCGCCCCTGACACACACACACCCGCACACACACACATTTAACCCCCCCCCCCCCTCCACTCATTCACAAGCCAAAAATTTCTCTAAGTTCCCTCTGGCTCCGGCTTCTGCTTCGGTATCTCGTTCGGGGCCGGGTGATCAGAGCGCGACGATTCGAACTCTTCCACACGCAATTGTTTTCCTTTCGGTCGACGAGCAGCTGTTCCTCCCTCTCCTGTTCAAGGGCAATTTCCGGCAGGATTAACGACCGCACAAATGGGAGCAGATTACATTAGCTATGCTTACGCCTCGGCAGTGGCTTTGGGGGGGATTATTGGATATGCTAAAGCTGGTGAGTCTGGAATAAGTGCGTTATAAGGAAAGGAATTAGGTCCCTGTGCTTGCAAAGTTGCTTGCATGAGAAACTGATAAGATTATCAGTGTTATCTCGGGATGATTGGGTGTGGGAGAGAGTATTATGACGCAAATTCTTGCATTATCTGAGGGTGATATTCATACTTGTTGATGTTTTGGTAAATTTGGTTCTTCACTTCCTTGTATAATCAACATGTGCAACGTCATGCATGCCATTTATACAAAATGTTCATTTTGTTTACTTTCATCAGAGTTGTGAGGGTGCTATCTCAGTGAATGAACTGGTAATGGTTCTTATTTTATGTTGATAGAATCGTATACCACTTTAGACTTAAGATGGGACAAATCTTGGGAATGCCTAGATTATTATTGTTTATTTTTTTGTTGATGCAGGTTAATGTTAGTGAGAGCAATGGACAGAAATAGAGGGAAATGGATACAGCATCTTATTGAGCATAAAAAATAGTCATTAATAACACAGGTACAGCTTCTTTGGCCTCATTAGATGAAAATATCCTTTGTATATCATTGCTTAGAAGTCCACAACACTCTCACATCCAGAGCATTTTCTATAAGTTGGCACAAAGTGTTAATAAAAGTAGGTACTAGGGAGGGCTTTCCCTCTGTCTACGGAATGAATAGAAGATAGGAAAGATTAGGTTTAGGTTTTTGGGTTCAAATGATACCATAGTTTTGGGACTACCTCTGGAGGGGTGTGTTGCTCTCAGTAACAAATACTGTTTATGCCCATTGAATTTAAAGAACAAATGTAAATGTGCCAGACACATGCCTATCTATCATTGACCTTGTACCTGTTGATGTGCCATCTGCACCTTTTGGCACTTTGGCTAAGGCTATTTAACTACTACCTAACAAACATAATCTAGGGTTATAAAGCATATAGGCTTCCCTGGTGATTTATTCGCAAAGGAACCAGGCCAATGTATAATCTTCCCAAGACATATAGTTTTAGGTTTGCTGGGGTTGTTGGAACACACAATATTGAAGCAAGAGCAATTACTTGACACTGCACTGATTGGTTGGACATGAGATTGTAGGCTGTTCATCCGAGATCACAAGTTTGAAGGGGATATGAATAGAATACAGTTAATGTAATTACAAGCTCTGTTTTGAAAGTTGCTACAGTTGTCTTGTAAATAATTACCAAAATCTCCTTATTGTGTTTGTATGTATTTTCATTATAACCAAAATTTCTCCCGGTGGTGTAATTCATTTGAGAAGAGAAGTTACTAGAAAATCTGGTTAATCTTTACAGTATGGACACACTAAGGTAGTGCAAATTGAAGCTTATATAGTTGTAGAGGACAAAGGTTGTACTCATCGGTACGGGAAATAATCTGCAGACACAAATGGCAGTGCCACAAATAAAGAAAAAAATTGTGGGAAGCACCACTCACTGGCTAAATGTGCTTGGTGCTCCTACGTTTAGAGAGCTCTACCTTGCCATGCAAACTGAGGTGAAGACAAAGTTTGTGAAGGAGTGTTGGGGGTTGGACTCAGTCATGGATAGTGCATCTGTAGGCACAAACAACAGTGCCACAATAAAGAAAAAAATCGTGGAAAGTACCACTCACAGTCTAAATCCACTTGGCGCTCCCAAGTTTCAGCTCTATCGTGCCATGCATACCGAGGTGAAGACAAAGTTTGTAGGGTGGTGTTGGGGAGCGGACTCAGTCACAGTGAGTGCATCTGCAATGTAAAGAATTACTTAAATTCTAATGGTCTAATGCAAACACCTCATTTAATCTGTTCATGTAAGGTGGTATCTGTTCCATATGCTGAATGGCAAGTATACGTGTCATGGAGTAGGTGCCATAAACATGTTTTTTGACAAAATTATATGAAATGTTTGAACAAACTTTAATATTTTATTTTATTTTTTTGTTGTTGTAATTATTATTATTTTTTTTTTCAAGGAAAAGATAAGGGTATTATAAAGCTAATTTTATAGATTATATATATGTATTTATATGAGAAATATGAAATCAGAGAAACTGTTGATATCAGCAGTCATTTGAAATATGTATCATCTTGGTTTTTGTAGTGTTGTGAATCATTTCTTAAAGTTGTAAATAGTAATTGAGAAAAACGGGCACAATAGAATGTCCATAACTGACAATAAAGGAAAGACAAATATAATTTTTTATATATTTTTTTACTTCTTCTAGGATTATTTTTTTACTTCATTGTTTCAAAGACTATATTTTAAAATGTATTTTACTGTTTAGAAAGCATTCAGTTTTGTTGATATTCTTTTTTCGAATTTATATCTCCCCCCTCCCCTTTTTTTACATGTACGCAGGCAAAGAGAAGAATCATATAAGTGAACTTAATATTTTGCTCTTTATTGATATAAAAGAATCAGATTGGGTGAGTTTGTTTAAAGAATTTTCCTTTTCTTTAAAGGATTCTTGATTTAATATGAGTGAAATGGAATATTCTTTCCTATTCTTACCTTATTTACTCATTTGTCATTATCTTGGTATGTTCATTTTAGTAAAGCCTCTCGTTTGCTAAGTAATTGGTACTTAATAAACTCATATATTTGAAGTTTCCAAATGTGAATAATTCGGCCTTTTCCTGTTACTTCATTTCGTGATTAATCATTATTAGATGTCCAGCATTTTTACATGACACCTCCTCTTTATCAAAAGGACAGGACTGGTTCATGTTTGCATGTTATTTTTTGTGATCTCATCGGTATAGCAAATACGTGGGTGGGCTGACTGCATCATGTTCTGTGGTGGTGATGAAATGGTTGCCAGCTGTGATGTTTGTTAAAGTTACCAAATATGAAATTGCCTAATACAGAAGGAAAGACCCTACTTTACTTTAACAGAAGAAATGATACTGAGAGAGAGAAAAATTACAATAAAATATGTATGGACACAATGTACTGATGGTCTATTAAGCGTCTTAAAGGGAACAAGGGCTATTAGGAAATAACATCTCTATTACATATTTTATATACTTTGCAGGTTTTCTTTTAATCACTTTCATATCAATTTCATGTGTTTTGTATTAAATGTCAAACAGTTGTCTCTCTATAGCCTATTTTTATTATATGAATAGAGTATTTTTCATGTTAGTTCTTTGTTTTTATTTGTATTACAATCATTTTTCCATTTCCAAATTAAGCTAATAGTAGTGTTCTTCTACCAGCTCTTGTGAAATTTTCTCTAATTTATCCTACATTATCCAAATTTCCAGGCAGCATTCCGTCCCTAGGAGCTGGTCTGCTTTTTGGCTCGGTTTTGGGCTATGGGGCCTACCAACTGAGTGAGAACCCCAACAACTACTACCTCACCCTAGGGACAAGCACAGCTCTTGGAGGCCTCATGGGCATGCGCTTCCTCAACTCGGGAAAGTTCATGCCTCCAGGGCTCATTGCCGTGATGAGGTAAGGGGTAGAAAGGGTGGTGCATGTGGCATAGCATTTTGTATGTATTTTGATTGGTTTGTTTGGGAAATGTTTAGATTTACTTCAGTGATTATATTCAGTTATGATATTTTTAGCATTTTCATTGTTATTGTTATCTGCCAATTTGATATATGAATGTATTTCAAATTCTTTTTGCCATATCAACCTAAGTATACTTAATGTGAACATATAGTAATGTAACATTTTTTATACTTTTTTTTTACTTTGTTATTATTATTCTTTGTCACTTAATAGATTTTTCTGAAAAACTAACACTGATGAAGAGTCTATCTCTCAACAGCTTGGCGATGGTGGCTCGATTGGGAGCACGAGCTGTTGGCCTCACAGACACCAAAATGCAGTAAATACAACAGTCACTTGATAATTGGGGTATCGTGCCAGCATTCCTCAACTTTGCGTCTACTTAAGACAGTGTTTAAGGTTTTGTTTGATGGAGTATTTATTCTAAAACAGGTTTAACCACAAAGGCATAATAACACATTGAAGGATACATACTCTGAAATTCCGGGAGAGTATGGTTTGTTCTGTCAGGGGAGACTGTAGCAAGAAGAGCGAACAATTAATTTAGTGTGATGTGTTAATGGATTGCCCTTGTTTCCAAAAATTGAAAATGTTACTTTTGGATAGGAAAAGGAAATATATTTTTTCAATTTTTGTGAAAACAGGTCCTTGATAGAAGATATTACTATATGAAAGTCATTTTCTTGTTGTATGCTCTTTTACCATTGTTCCAATAAACATAAAATAGAACTGTGTTACTTTAACTGCAACCTAGTTAATAATAAAGAAGCTTCTTGTTAGGTAATCGGTAAACAAAGTCATGTAGTAACAAACTGACATGTGACTATATTACATATAAACATACTGGATGCTTTTCAAAGGAAATACCTGCTGGTATAATTTGGTTGTAATTCAGTTAATGAACAAAGAAATTTAGGAATAGAAAGAAAGTGAGAGAGCGAGCTTTTTTGAGGCAAGGATGAAAGGCTTGATTTGTAAGTCCTGAACAGCCTTCGTACTCCATTTGTTCTCTTTTTACCCTATTCACTACCATACTAACCTATAGCACTCTACAACCTTTGACTTCTAACATGTTTAGTTCTAATTATTAACTCATTTTACCCCCCCCCCCCCAATTACTTGTTCATTGTTGTCATGGGGTGGGGGGTTATACAGTTTTATGAGAAAGTATTGTGGCAAAAATGCTAAGAATAAGTTTACAACCTTTGACATCTAACACATTGAGTTCTGTAGGTTAGTATGGTAGTGAAAAAAGTTAAGAGGGAAGAACAAATGGAAAATGAAGGCCGTTCAGAACTGATAATCAAGGTCTAAATAAGTACTTATATAGTCCTTGGACAAAAAGCCAGCCTTTCATCTTTTCAGCACAACTCCCAAACTTTAGGATGTGGAGAGAAGAAGGGGATGAAGAGAAGGAAAAAGAAAGGTGGAGAGGAAAGGACCATGCAAAATTTATTGAGGTGAGGGCTGAAGTCCAAGGTAGGGGTGATCCCCCACATTGGGCCTCAGTCTCTGTCTCATAAGACCCCCCCTGGCAACAGTGGGCACATGATTAGGGGAGATCAACTAGCCTATCTAAGTTTGATTTGTTGGTTTCCTGACCCCTGCCTCTCCTTTGACCACAGCTCTGACCACTGATACTATTACTCCCTCCTCCATGTTTACTGACAACTCTATCCATTCCAAACCACCTACCCAGGTTATTACTCAGAATTCAGAATGGACTCCTTCCTTTCTCCCAACATTCTCCACTCCATCTCCTACTGCGCAGTCTTCTTCATTGTTTACTCCCTCCCCCATCATTACTACTATTCATCCATATTGTCCTCCCTACAGTACTACCTCTCTCCACACCACTCCAACTTCCTCCCGCTCTCATCCTACTACAATTACCACCTCTAAAAACCTTTGTACTCTGGCCCATCCAAATGGGATTGATTCTTTGTGATTCCCTCCCACAGCCTCTTTGACAATACCCTTCTCTTCCAATTATGTCTCCAAAAACAAGTAGACAGTTTCTTTTCGCAATTGGTCCGATCATTCACACCTTGTCATAGTTACACCTCAGTCCCAAACTCATGCACTGTCTACTCTGACAGACCTCACTGGAAAACCTATTCCTTGTGAAACTCACTCCTCTCTTAATACTTGTACCAGAGCGGTTTCCGTCTCCCTGACTGATGGTCTTATCTATGACAAGAACTAGTCAAACTGTGAAAACGACCTACTTGCCTGCTTTGTTGATTATGATTCAGTGGCATTACAATGCTACACTATTCCTCCCAGAGGCCAGTGTAAGTCTTACACCAATATTGCTAAGATAGCTTCTGTAGACATGGCCTCCCCTGTAAAGTTTATATTGTTGGAGTATTCTGCCCTGTCCGACCATGTCGACCCCTTCCTTGTCAATGTCAGAAATGTTGGCATTTTGGCCGCCCAACCAAACACTGTCACTCGACAGCCTGCTGGCCTCTATTTGCCCAACCTGGTCATGACTGTTCAAATTTCCCTGTTCAGTCATGTACATGTGCCAATTATGGTGGCTTCCATAAAGTATTTTATAAGAGCTACCCTGCCTATAAGCTTGAATATGAGGTAGCAGTTCTCAGATTCACAATAGGCCTCACTCTGTGTGAGACCAGACAGGAAGCACAGCGAGGTTTTTTCTCTCTCTATTCCAAAACAGTCCTTTGTTTGCCCTCATACCTCCCCACCCAACACCACTCCAGAAACTCTTGAAGACATCCAAATATTCCTTGATATGGCACAAGAAAATGTTCTGCTCCCTCATCCACCCTCCAGTCCCTTTATTCTTATTCTCTTTACATTCAAAGTATATGACAATATCTATCCTCCTTCCCCTTAAGTTCCCCCTACCCCTCTTCCTCTCACTCTTTCCCAACACACTCCATCCTCTCTTCCATCTGCATCATTCTCTCTTTGTTCCCCCATCATCCTTACCTCTCCCACCTGGATACTCACGTGAATCCCTTGTCAAAACAGCGTCCTTCTACAGAGCCCTCCCCTCTTGACACTCTTCCTGATACTTCACCATCTTCCCAGTCCCCTTATCTCATCCCCCTCTTTTACCATTTTTCCTTAAACAATGTTCCTGTGGCTTACCCAGCCACAGATACACTCCATTTCATCCAATTGCCCTATTCCCTTAACCCTTTCCTTTATTAATATCTGATTTATTTCATTTGTTCTTTACACTTTTTCCTATTAAACTATCCTAAGACATTCTATAACCTTTGACATTTTACACATTTTATCCTAATCTTTTTGCTGCAATACTTTACCATAATGCTATATGACCTCTGATGTCTAGCAAATTTATTTGTTTTAATCATTAATCATTAACCATTCAGAATCTCCCAGAGGCAGTCCTCTAGGGCAGGGCCCCCTAATGACATCAAAGGTCATATAGCACTATTGAAAGGTGTAGTTGAATAAAGAGGGGGGTAAGTTGATAATTGAATGTGCTACATGTCAAAAGTCATAGAGCAATGTATTGAAAGGGGTAAAGAAGGGTGGGGTTAGAGAGGGTAAGGGGAGAATTAAAGGGTGATCATATCAAAGTTGTCAGAAGGAAAAAGTATGATGTTCTGCAAGGATGCCCATATGGTAAGGTAGGGATTAGCAAAAAGGGGAAAGGGGGTCTAAGGGTGATTAGATTAGTTATTTCAAGAGAAATTCAAGTGGGAGATGGTTAATGGTTAAGAGCAAAATAAATGTGCTTGAAATCTAAGGTCATAGAGCACTATAGGAAGGTATATTAATGGGGGGTGAAGGGTAATAGTTGCTATGTGTTAATTATCTTGAGTAATATTGAAAGGTTAAAGATGGGTAAAGAAGTTGATGTGTGAATGGGCTATGGTGGGTCTAGGTAAGGGAATTACATAAGGGATTCACGTGTGTATCCAGGAGGGAGTGGAAGGGATAGAGGGGATGGAGGGAAGGATAATGTACATGTAATTGGAGCTGAGGGGCATGGGCAGTGTTGGGAGGGAGTAGGAGGAAGTGGGAATATGAGTAGGAGGAGGATGGGTATCATGAAGATGGATATTGGTAGTAGATGGAGTTGAGGAGATAGGTTGTGTTGGGAGGGAGTAGGAGGAAGGGGTGTAGGGGGAATATGAGTTGGAGGAGGATGGATATCAGCAGTCACTTCGAGTGTGGAGGGAGCAGGAGTTGTGGGATTTTGTGTCTTGAGCATATAGCTTTGAATATCTTCCATAGTTTCTGCAGCGGAGTTGGTTAGAGAGTTTTGTTAGACAAAGGTTTTCTTATGAGGCGGGGAAGATGAGACTGGTGTCTGAGGAATAAAGGCAAAGTTCAGTAGAGGTGAGTGTGTGGTAGATGGGGTAAAATGTTTAGTCTGTCTGCTGCAGGTAGTGTGGGAAGGGAGAGGGGATGGTGTTGGGGCTGTAGTTGAGATTGGAGAGTCTGGATTTAGAGTGGCAAAAGACTTTGAATGGAGAAGGTAGGAGGTAGAAATGGAAATGGGGAAGTAAGTAGGTATAGGGGTGGGGTAGGAACATCCTTGGTTGGAGGAGGAGGGCAGAGCGATCATAACTAGAGTAGGGTGTATGAGAGAAACCTCATTGATGTGCTTCTTGTCTGGCTTCACGTAGAGTGAGACCAAGTTTGTATCTGAAAATTGCTACCTCAGACTCAAACTTGTAGGTGGGGCAGCCTCTATAAAATACATTATGGGGGCCACCGCAGTTAGCACATGCGTGTTTGTGCAGAGCAGTTTGATTGGTTATGACCGGGTTGGGCACATAGGGGTCATTGGTCTGTGGAACGGCTGTTTTTGACAGGATATCCAAAGCACCAACAGTTTTTACATTGACGGGGAGGAGGTTGGTATTGGCAAACAGGGAGGGATTGTCCACCAATGTAGGTATGAAAAAGAAGGTCATGTGTATGGAAAGTAATTTCGGCAATGTTGGTGAATTTCTTTCAATGACCTGTAGGAGGAATGGAATATACAATGTACTGATATTACATCACGGTCTTTAAGCTGAATAAGTTTTCTCCACAATCTGACCAATCAATATCCATAGGGTAGCTTGCTGGGGAGATCGAGACAGTTCTGGTACAAGTATTAAGAGTTGGATGAGGTTCTGCAGGAATGTGGTTGCCAGAGGGATCAGTTACATTTGATAATGCTATAACAAGATGGGAATGATCAGATCGGGTACGGAAAGGGACTCTTACTCTGCCTGAGTAAAGAGCTGTAGGAGGGATCATAAAAAATTGGTCCCAATTGGCTGGGCTAAATAGAGTATTTAATGACATTTGTAGAGTTAGGTGTGGTAGAAGGATGGGGACGTGTGCAAGACGGAGTATTGTTGGGGGGGATAGTATTTCGGAGAGATAGAGAATCAGGCTGTAAGGTAGTAATAAGAGAAGATGGAGTGATTGATGAAGAAGGTTATGGGGTAGAGGTGATGAAGTTGAGGAAGGTGGGAGAGTAGGAATGTCTTCTGGAGACTGAGTCTCAACTTGATTGGATAATGCATTAGTAGGCATTGAGGCATGGGTAGTAGTTGTAGTGTTTAGAGTCGTGGTCAAAGTAGAGCCTAGGGTTGGGGAGCCGGGAGAGTTTGAATTGGTGGGGCTATTTGATAAAGGGGCTAGCCTCACTGGCCTAAATAAGGGTATTACATCTTCATTACTGGCCATGGGAAGCCTTGACTATGTTGGGGAAATAAACAGTCCACTCCTCAGGGTCCCCTTGAGGGGTAAGGGCTAAACAACTAAAACGGGAATACCATGCCCATGGTTCCCTCACGCCATTCAGGACTGGCACAAAATCAGCCTTTCTTCCTTTCAGCACAGTTCTTAAGCCTTAGGAAGTAGATAGTAGAAGGGGTTGGAGAAGGGACGGAAATGAAAGTTGGAGGGAGAAAAGACCATGCAAAATTAGTTGAGTCGTGGAATGAGGCCCAAGGCAGGGGAGATCCCTGCATTGGGTCCCAGCCCCTGTCTCCTAAGCCCCTCCATTACAACAACAAGCAAGGGATTGAGGAGGATTATGTGGGAGAGAATCCACGGAAGTAGTAGGAGGAGGATAGATGTCGGCAGCCATTTTGTGTGAAGAGGGAATAGAACCAGAGAGAGTGAAGGATGGATGACAAGTAGGCATGTTATCCTGGGTCATGATTTGGATAGTTTTGAATAAACTCTGGAGTTTCTGAAGTGGAGTTGATTGTGGAGGACTGAGAAACAAAGGTTTTCTAATGAGTAGGAGCTCTGATGTCTAGCACATTTATTTTCAAACATTAAACATAATGAGTAGGAGAAGAGGGGACAGATGTTTGAGGGGTGGAGGAAGAGGCGGGTGTAGGAGAGGTTGCAGTATGAGAAAATGATGGGATGAGTCAAGTATGGAGGAGGGATCAGTACCAGGGAAGTAGAGACTGGAGTGTCTGGATTTAGAGTAGTGGTAGAGATTGGAGTGTCTGGATTTAGAGTAATGGTAGAGATTGGGGTGTCTGGATTTAGAATTTGACTGGGAGAGGAAGGGGGTAAAGTGGGATGAGGAAGAGATCCTGGAGGGAAAGTAGAAACATCTTGGGAGGGAGAGGGGAGGGGCAGAGCAAAGTACAGCACTGGAGTAGGGAGTACGAGAAAAAGGTTTATATGCATCCTGTCTGGCCTCTCTTAATTTGAATAGAACTACCACCTCAGACTCAAACTTGTAGGTAGGGCAGCCCCTATTAAATACATTATATGAACCACCACAATTGACACATTTACCTGATTGTGGAAAGCAATTTTATCGATCATGACCAGGTTGGGCTCAAAGGGGGCATTGGGCTATGGAGCGGCAGTGGCATGATGGCCTCGATGCCAACATTTCTAACATTGAGAAGGATGAGAAAGAGAAAGATAAGGAAATAGAAAGAGATGAAAGAGAAGAAAATGGAAACAGGAAGCAATGGAGGAGAACAGTGAAAGATTTTTCAGGTCACCAATGTTTGATACTGCAAAGGGGCAGTGCAGGTACTACAGCACATAGCATGTCATAGTCTGATAAGCAGGATGAAGCGACCTCCCATCACATGTTCATCACAGTAGTAGTAACATCTGACAGTGGGACTTTTTCATGCCCTGAGCTAGGCATGAATGCAAACCATTTGAGTGGAATTACTACCAATGAGCTATCTAGAAGAGTGGAAAGGAAGATAATTTAAACATTTATGAAATATGCACAATAAACGTTTATGTTTATGATTGGTGAGGACATGATTCTTTAGTAGGCATTGCAAAAGTAAGTTTTTGAAATTCAAAAGAAATTAAGATTGTTTTCTTTATATAATCACATACATAATTACACAAATATCTCTGCAGAAAAACTATTTGACTGATTAGGAATCTGACTAAAATCTGAAAGGTCTCACAGGTGCTACACAATTTGAGCTATTTAAACAAACTACATTCTCAATGCAAATCTGATATGCATTTCCAATTACTTACAACATAGTTTGCAAGACAAGCAGACATTTACCCATTTCAGGTGTAAAACATATAAAAATACAAAATTTAAAAACATGTTATTCCAGTTTGACACAACTGGGTGGTCCTCTGAAACAACCATTATCCAAAAATTCTATTTTTGGCCAGAGTTGAATCAATGTCACAACTAGAAGACACCAGTACCTTAAAAGACATCCTGAAAGATGCTTCTTAGACACTATTTTTTTCTCCCTTTTTGCAAAAAGGGTTAAGGTAATCAGAATAACAATGGTGTGCATGAACATAGAAAAAAGGAAATAAAGAGATATACAGCATTAACACAGCAAATAAAATGGTTATGCTTGAGTACAAGAACTCTCACAGCCTCTAAATATTCACCAGATTACTGTCAAGTTCTGATTCTCACAGACACAATGCAGCTCCATATCACAAGACAATAAAATGAGCGAACAAATCTGCACTTTTTTTTTCCTTGACACTATTTTCCTTTGGTTAGAAAATAATATAATAAGATAAAATCAAGAAAAGAAAAATATCTGAAGACTAATGTGATAAAGTAAGAATGCTAATAAAAAGATGGGGGGGGGGGGGAAGAAACATAACTACATATTTACAAAGATTGTTTTAAGATTTAGTTTTAATTCCATTTGTTACAATGGATATCCTTTGCTTTGATATGCTGTCTGTTTTTTTTATTTTGCTGTGTGCAAGGAATGGTTGGGACAAGAACGCTAACCACTGTACTAGCTACATATACATATGCAGTGGTGTAATTAATGGGGAGGTAGGGGGATTTATTGCCGCCCTCTTGGCCCCTGGACACCTGACAAGAAAGAAATTCCGGAATTTACTTAATAACATACGTCATACTTAATTGGTAATTTGGCACCAAGAAAGCCAGAGATCACTATATAATCATCAGACAGTTATAGTTAATGAAAACTAATAGAACATTTAACAGCAAGAAGTGTCCCCTATTCTTTTTCTTTATTATAATTAACGTAAGTAAATATATTCTTTTCTTTTGTTAGTTTTTCATTAAACCCATCCCCCTATGGGTCTAGCTCACTGGCCCCTCAAAGACTATATATATGTGTTATGTGTGCGTATGTGTTATACACACACATGCACGCACACACATGTATATATATGAATACATGCTAACTCTTTCAACATTTATGTAACTAAGGAAATAAGTAAATAATACAAGTTTATTTTCCCATGATCTAGCTCCTATCTTTATGTAAGAGATAAGGGATAACGTACATATATGTAACGGTTAAATAAATATTGATTAGCATTCTTGGGCATTTACCCAGCAAAAGAAAACAAAAATCAGTTAAATAATGATTAGCATTCTTAGATATCAAATAGGCATCAGTATAAAAAATCTATTTGCATATATTTCATGATTATTTTAACTTGACTAGACACTTTTTGGTAATTCAAAAAAGAAAGAAGACAAATGAAAAGAGATTAATATTGGGTAAAAAAATTAATACCACTGCTATAATCAAACAAATAGATGAACTTATCTTCATGTAAAAAAAAAAAATGACTGGGCTACAATTCAAACTAATACACAATGTTAATTTAACATCATAAACAAAAACATACTCTTTAAAACTAAATCTTAACTGTTGAAAATGGTGGACCAAAACATAACTGAAAACTGGAAAAAAAATCATTGGGTAATGTTTTACTGCACTTCTAGCTCAAATAATAACCTTCTCTTATACACAAGAATGTTATGAATCACGAAGTAAATCTATAGATGAGCATCTAATGACTGAAAAATTTGGGACATTAAATTACATTTGGAAAAACAGGATGTGCCACAAAATGTTAAAAACAAAACACAGAAAGTCACACAATGAACTTCTACCTCTTGTGATACAATAAATGTCAAATAGGAGGAGGAGGAGGAGGAGGAGGAGGAGGAGGAGGAGGAGGAGGAGGAGGAAGAATAAGATGAGGAGGCAGTTAAGTGGTAGTTAATTGATCTTTGTGCTGCCTAGAACATTCCTCTTGCAGCCACAGAGGATTAAAGGACTTTATCACACAATTTCATTATCTATCTTTTGGAGTGAAGGATACCAAGATTATCCCTAATTCCATTATGTAAGATAGTTGTTTTATAAATTTCACCCTGAACAGACAAAAAAAGCCAGTCATTAACAAAGTATCATACTGATAAATCTCTCTCTCTCTCACACACACACACACACACACACACACACACACACACACACACACACACAGAGAGAGAGAGAGAGAGAGAGAGAGAGAGAGAGAGAGAGAGAGAGAGAGAGAGAGAGAGAGAGAGAGAGAGAGAGAGAGAGAGAGAGAGAGAGAGAGAGAAGGGGCAGAAATTATATACATCTCCTAACCATATTGCACTTTTTATCATGTTACTTATGTCTTTTATGAATTTTATTTCAAATAATTTTTCTTCTTCCAGAGCTTTAAGTAG
>NC_091565.1:5185554-5193054 GCF_042767895.1 Penaeus vannamei | reverse complement strand
ATATTTAGTGTGATATCTAGTATGTGATAGAATATTTAGTGTGATATTTAGTATTTGATAGAATATTTAGTGTGATATTTAGTATATGATAGAATATTTAGTGTGATATTTAGCATGTGATAGAATATTTAGTGTGATGCTTAGTATGTGATAGAATATTTAGTGTGATATTTAGTATATGATAGAATATTTAGTGTGATATCTAGTATGTGATAGAATATTTAGTGTGATATTTAGTATGTGATAGAATATTTAGTGTGATATCTAGTATGTGATAGAATATTTAGTGTGATATTTAGTATGTGATAGAATATTTAGTGTGATATCTAGTATGTGATAGAATATTTAGTGTGATATCTAGTATGTGATAGAATATTTAGTGTGATATTTAGTATGTGATAGAATATTTAGTGTGATATCTGGTATGTGATAGAATATTTAGTGTGATATCTGGTATGTGATAGAATATTTCGTGTGATATTTAGTATGTGATAGAATATTTAGTGTGATATCTAGTATGTGATAGAATATTTAGTGTGATATTTAGTATGTGATAGAATATTTAGTGTGATATTTAGTATGTGGTAGAATATTTAGTGTGATATTTAGTATGTGATAGAATATTTCGTGTGATATTTAGTATGTGATAGAATATTTAGTGTGATATTTAGTATGTGATAGAATATTTAGTGTGATATTTAGTATGTGATAGAATATTTAGTGTGATATTTAGTATGTGATAGAATATTTAGTGTGATATTTAGTATGTGGTAGAATATTTAGTGTGATATTTAGTATGTGGTAGAATATTTAGTGTGATATTTAGTATGTGGTAGAATATTTAGTGTGATATCTAGTATGTGATAGAATATTTAGTGTGATATTTAGTATGTGATAGAATATTTAGTGTGATATTTAGTATGTGATAGAATATTTAGTGTGATATTTAGTATGTGATAGAATATTTAGTGTGATATTTAGTATGTGATAGAATATTTAGTGTGATATTTAGTATGTGTTAGAATATTTAGTGTGATATCTAGTATGTGATAGAATATTTAGTGTGATATCTAGTATGTGATAGAATATTTAGTGTGATATTTAGTATGTGATAGAATATTTCGTGTGATATTTAGTATGTGTTAGAATATTTAGTGTGATATCTAGTATGTGATAGAATATTTAGTGTGATATCTAGTATGTGATAGAATATTTAGTGTGATATTTAGTATGTGATAGAATATTTAGTGTGATATTTAGTATGTGATAGAATATTTAGTGTGATATTTAGTATGTGATAGAATATTTCGTGTGATATTTAGTATGTGTTAGAATATTTAGTGTGACATCTAGTATGTGATAGAATATTTAGTGTGATATTTAGTATGTGATAGAATATTTAGTGTGATATTTAGTATGTGGTAGAATATTTAGTGTGATATCTAGTATGTGATAGAATATTTAGTGTGATATCTAGTATGTGATAGAATATTTAGTGTGACATCTAGTATGTGATAGAATATTTAGTGTGATATTTAGTATGTGGTAGAATATTTAGTGTGATATTTAGTATGTGATAGAATATTTAGTGTGATATTTAGTATGTGATAGAATATTTAGTGTGATATCTAGTATGTGATAGAATATTTAGTGTGACATCTAGTATGTGATAGAATATTTAGTGTGATATTTAGTATGTGATAGAATATTTAGTGTGATATTTAGTATGTGGTAGAATATTTAGTGTGATATCTAGTATGTGATAGAATATTTAGTGTGATATCTAGTATGTGATAGAATATTTAGTGTGACATCTAGTATGTGATAGAATATTTAGTGTGACATCTAGTATGTGATAGAATATTTAGTGTGATATCTAGTATGTGATAGAATATTTAGTGTGACATCTAGTATGTGATAGAATATTTAGTGTGATATTTAGTATGTGATAGAATATTTAGTGTGATATTTAGTATGTGGTAGAATATTTAGTGTGATATCTAGTATGTGATAGAATATTTAGTGTGACATCTAGTATGTGATAGAATATTTAGTGTGACATCTAGTATGTGATAGAATATTTAGTGTGATATTTAGTATGTGATAGAATATTTAGTGTGATATTTAGTATGTGATAGAATATTTAGTGTGATATTTAGTATGTGATAGAATATTTAGTGTGATATCTAGTATGTGATAGAATATTTAGTGTGATATTTAGTATGTGATAGAATATTTAGTGTGATATTTAGTATGTGATAGAATATTTAGTGTGATATCTAGTATGTGATAGAATATTTAGTGTGATATTTAGTATGTGATAGAATATTTAGTGTGATATTTAGTATGTGATAGAATATTTAGTGTGATATCTAGTATGTGATAGAATATTTAGTGTGATATTTAGTATGTGATAGAATATTTAGTGTGATATTTAGTATGTGATAGAATATTTAGTGTGATATTTAGTATGTGATAGAATATTTAGTGTGATATTTAGTATGTGATAGAATATTTAGTGTGATATTTAGTATGTGATAGAATATTTAGTGTGATATCTAGTATGTGATAGAATATTTAGTGTGATATTTAGTATGTGATAGAATATTTAGTGTGATATTTAGTATGTGATAGAATATTTAGTGTGATATCTAGTATGTGATAGAATATTTAGTGTGATATCTAGTATGTGATAGAATATTTAGTGTGATATCTAGTATGTGATAGAATATTTAGTGTGATATTTAGTATGTGATAGAATATTTAGTGTGATATTTAGTATGTGATAGAATATTTAGTGTGATATCTAGTATGTGATAGAATATTTAGTGTGATATCTAGTATGTGATAGAATATTTAGTGTGATATTTAGTATGTGATAGAATATTTAGTGTGATATTTAGTATGTGATAGAATATTTAGTGTGATATCTAGTATGTGATAGAATATTTAGTGTGACATCTAGTATGTGATAGAATATTTAGTGTGATATCTAGTATGTGATAGAATATTTAGTGTGATATTTAGTATGTGGTAGAATATTTAGTGTGATATCTAGTATGTGATAGAATATTTAGTGTGATATCTAGTATGTGATAGAATATTTAGTGTGATATCTAGTATGTGATAGAATATTTAGTGTGATATTTAGTATGTGATAGAATATTTAGTGTGATATTTAGTATGTGATAGAATATTTAGTGTGATATTTAGTATGTGATAGAATATTTAGTGTGATATCTAGTATGTGATAGAATATTTAGTGTGATATCTAGTATGTGATAGAATATTTAGTGTGATATCTAGTATGTGATAGAATATTTAGTGTGATATTTAGTATGTGATAGAATATTTAGTGTGATATTTAGTATGTGATAGAATATTTAGTGTGATATCTAGTATGTGATAGAATATTTAGTGTGATATTTAGTATGTGATAGAATATTTAGTGTGATATTTAGTATGTGATAGAATATTTAGTGTGATATCTAGTATGTGATAGAATATTTAGTGTGATATTTAGTATGTGATAGAATATTTAGTGTGATATTTAGTATGTGATAGAATATTTAGTGTGATATTTAGTATGTGATAGAATATTTAGTGTGATATTTAGTATGTGATAGAATATTTAGTGTGATATTTAGTATGTGATAGAATATTTAGTGTGATATCTAGTATGTGATAGAATATTTAGTGTGATATTTAGTATGTGATAGAATATTTAGTGTGATATTTAGTATGTGATAGAATATTTAGTGTGATATTTAGTATGTGATAGAATATTTAGTGTGATATTTAGTATGTGATAGAATATTTAGTGTGATATCTAGTATGTGATAGAATATTTAGTGTGATATTTAGTATGTGATAGAATATTTAGTGTGATATCTAGTATGTGATAGAATATTTAGTGTGATATTTAGTATGTGATAGAATATTTAGTGTGATATTTAGTATGTGATAGAATATTTAGTGTGATATCTAGTATGTGATAGAATATTTAGTGTGATATCTAGTATGTGATAGAATATTTAGTGTGATATTTAGTATGTGATAGAATATTTAGTGTGATATCTAGTATGTGATAGAATATTTAGTGTGATATTTAGTATGTGATAGAATATTTAGTGTGATATTTAGTATGTGATAGAATATTTAGTGTGATATTTAGTATGTGATAGAATATTTAGTGTGATATTTAGTATGTGATAGAATATTTAGTGTGATATCTAGTATGTGATAGAATATTTAGTGTGATATTTAGTATGTGATAGAATATTTAGTGTGATATTTAGTATGTGATAGAATATTTAGTGTGATATTTAGTATGTGATAGAATATTTAGTGTGATATTTAGTATGTGATAGAATATTTAGTGTGATATCTAGTATGTGATAGAATATTTAGTGTGATATCTAGTATGTGATAGAATATTTAGTGTGATATTTAGTATGTGATAGAATATTTAGTGTGATATCTAGTATGTGATAGAATATTTAGTGTGATATCTAGTATGTGATAGAATATTTAGTGTGATATTTAGTATGTGATAGAATATTTAGTGTGATATTTAGTATGTGATAGAATATTTAGTGTGATATCTAGTATGTGATAGAATATTTAGTGTGATATCTAGTATGTGATAGAATATTTAGTGTGATATCTAGTATGTGATAGAATATTTAGTGTGATATCTAGTATGTGATAGAATATTTAGTGTGGTATTTAGTATGTGATAGAATATTTAGTGTGATATCTAGTATGTGATAGAATATTTAGTGTGATATCTAGTATGTGATGGAATATTTAGTGTGATATCTAGTATGTGATAGAATATTTAGTGTGGTATTTAGTATGTGATAGAATATTTAGTGTGATATCTAGTATGTGATAGAATATTTAGTGTGATATCTAGTATGTGATGGAATATTTAGTGTGATATCTAGTATGTGATAGAATATTTAGTGTGATATCTAGTATGTGATAGAATATTTAGTGTGATATCTAGTATGTGATAGAATATTTAGTGTGATATCTAGTATGTGATAGAATATTTAGTGTGATATCTAGTATGTGATAGAATATTTAGTGTGGTATTTAGTATGTGATAGAATATTTAGTGTGATATCTAGTATGTGATAGAATATTTAGTGTGATATTTAGTATGTGATAGAATATTTAGTGTGATATCTAGTATGTGATAGAATATTTAGTGTGGTATTTAGTATGTGATAGAATATTTAGTGTGATATCTAGTATGTGATAGAATATTTAGTGTGATATCTAGTATGTGATAGAATATTTAGTGTGGTATTTAGTATGTGATAGAATATTTAGTGTGATATCTAGTATGTGATAGAATATTTAGTGTGGTATTTAGTATGTGATAGAATATTTAGTGTGATATCTAGTATGTGATAGAATATTTAGTGTGATATCTAGTATGTGATAGAATATTTAGTGTGGTATTTAGTATGTGATAGAATATTTAGTGTGATATCTAGTATGTGATAGAATATTTAGTGTGGTATTTAGTATGTGATAGAATATTTAGTGTGATATCTAGTATGTGATAGAATATTTAGTGTGATATCTAGTATGTGATAGAATATTTAGTGTGATATCTAGTATGTGATAGAATATTTAGTGTGATATTTAGTATGTGATAGAATATTTAGTGTGATATTTAGTATGTGATAGAATATTTAGTGTGATATTTAGTATGTGATAGAATATTTAGTGTGATATTTAGTATGTGATAGAATATTTAGTGTGATATTTAGTATGTGATAGAATATTTAGTGTGATATTTAGTATGTGATAGAATATTTAGTGTGATATTTAGTATGTGATAGAATATTTAGTGTGATATCTAGTATGTGATAGAATATTTAGTGTGATATCTAGTATGTGATGGAATATTTAGTGTGATATTTAGTCTGTGATAGAATATTTAGTGTGATATCTAGTATGTGATAGAATATTTAGTGTGATATTTAGTATGTGGTAGAATATTTAGTGTGATATTTAGTATGTGATAGAATATTTAGTGTGATATCTAGTATGTGATAGAATATTTAGTGTGATATTTAGTATGTGGTAGAATATTTAGTGTGATATTTAGTATGTGATAGAATATTTAGTGTGATATCTAGTATGTGATGGAATATTTAGTGTGATATTTAGTATGTGGTAGAATATTTAGTGTGATATTTAGTATGTGATAGAATATTTAGTGTGATATTTAGTATGTGATAGAATATTTAGTGTGATATCTAGTATGTGATAGAATATTTAGTGTGATATCTAGTATGTGATGGAATATTTAGTGTGATATCTAGTATGTGATAGAATATTTAGTGTGATATCTAGTATGTGATGGAATATTTAGTGTGATATCTAGTATGTGATAGAATATTTCGTGTGATATTTAGTATGTGTTAGAATATTTAGTGTGACATCTAGTATGTGATAGAATATTTAGTGTGATATCTAGTATGTGATGGAATATTTAGTGTGATATCTAGTATGTGATAGAATATTTAGTGTGATATTTAGTATGTGATAGAATATTTAGTGTGATATTTAGTATGTGATAGAATATTTAGTGTGATATTTAGTATGTGATAGAATATTTAGTGTGATATTTAGTATGTGTTAGAATATTTAGTGTGGTATTTAGTATGTGATAGAATATTTAGTGTGATATTTAGTATGTGATAGAATATTTAGTGTGATATCAAGTATGTGATAGAATATTTAGTGTGATATTTAGTATGTGATAGAATATTTAGTGTGATATTTAGTATGTGATAGAATATTTAGTGTGATATTTAGTATGTGATAGAATATTTAGTGTGATATCTAGTATGTGATAGAATATTTAGTGTGATATCTAGTATGTGATAGAATATTTAGTGTGATATCTAGTATGTGATAGAATATTTAGCGTGATATTTAGTATGTGATAGAATATTTAGTGTGATATCTAGTATGTGATAGAATATTTAGTGTGATGCTTAGTATGTGATAGAATATTTAGTGTGGTATTTAGTATGTGATAGAATATTTAGTGTGGTATTTAGTATGTGATAGAATATTTAGTGTGATATCAAGTATGTGATAGAATATTTAGTGTGATATTTAGTATGTGATAGAATATTTAGTGTGGTATTTAGTATGTGATAGAATATTTAGTGTGATGCTTAGTATGTGATAGAATATTTAGTGTGGTATTTAGTATGTGATAGAATATTTAGTGTGGTATTTAGTATGTGATAGAATATTTAGTGTGATATCTAGTATGTGATAGAATATTTAGTGTGATGCTTAGTATGTGATAGAATATTTAGTGTGGTATTTAGTATGTGATAGAATATTTAGTGTGATATTTAGTATGTGATAGAATATTTAGTGTGATATCAAGTATGTGATAGAATATTTAGTGTGATATTTAGTATGTGATAGAATATTTAGTGTGGTATTTAGTATGTGATA
>NC_091565.1:5173054-5175554 GCF_042767895.1 Penaeus vannamei | reverse complement strand
TAAAACAATAACAAGAAAAAACGATAATAATAATAATAATAATAATAATAATAACAATAATAAAACAATGATAAGAACAAAAAACAGTAATAATGAAAATGATCATGATGATATTAATAACAGTAAAAATAATAAAAACAATATTACTACTACTACTACTACTACTGATCATAATGATAATAATGAAAATTATAATAATAATAATAATGATAATAATAATTTAAACAACAACAACAACGGTCACCATTACTGACAATAGCAATACTGTAATAATGGTAATAATAATAATAATGATAATAATAATGATAATAATAATAATAATAATGATAATGATAATAATAATGATAACAATAACAACAACAACAACAATAAGGATGATAATAACAATAAAACAAAACAAAATACTGAAACTGGTCGGTTACGAGACGGAAACCTTGAGGTCCGCCAACCAGACACGTTCATCCACTCTGTCTCGTATTTAATTGGCACATGACCTTTTGCACTCAGCTGGAAATAAACGATCGATTCCGGTGACTTCACGAGATCAGCTGACTTCAAATCTTTCTTTGTGACGTCACAGCTGACCTTATTTCCGTGCGGAGGAATTCATTTGGGAGTTATTATTGAAATATGTCTTGGCTTTGGAGAGAAGGTGGGAGGGAGGGAGGGGATAGAGGGAGTGGGGGTGGGGGGTGGGAGAGAGGGAGGGGGGGGTAGAGAAGAGTGTAAGAAGGTGGGTGGAAAAATGGAGAGTGTGGGAGGTTGGGGGGAAAAAAGAACGGAGAGAAAGAGAGAGAGAGAGAAGAGAGGAGAGAGAGAGAGAGAGAGAGAGAGAGAGAGAGAGAAATGGAAGGAGAGAGAGAGAATAGGAAAGAGAGAGAGTGAGAGAGAGAGAGAGAGAGAGAGAGAGAGAGAGAGAGAGAGAGAGAGATAATATAACATACGCAAAAAATAGATAGATAGACAGGCAGCTAGATAAAGAGATAAAAAAAATAAACAGACAGATATACAAATAGACAAATAAGAGAGAAAGAACGAAAAAGAGAGAGAGAAAGAAAGAGAGAGATGCACAGCCAACCGCCTCCCCCGACCTCCTCCCTCCCCCTCCCCCTCCCCCCTCCCCCTCCCTCGCCCTCGTGTCCCGAGTGGCAGTCACTTCGAAATCCTCCGAGGAACATCTCCTGTCACGTGTTGCACGGACTTCTCTCGCAATTTCGACTTGTCCTTTGCCGACCGAGAAGTCATTTGCGAAGCTTCGGATCTTGTAGTCTTTGTTATTTTTTTTATTTGGATATGTATGTACACACAAACACGCACACACGCACGCACGCGCACACACACACATGTACATAAATATATATACACACACACATACACACATGTATGTATGTATGTATGTATGTATGTATGTATGTATGTATGTATGTATGTATGTATGTATGTATGTATGTATGTATGTATGTATGTATATATATATATATATATATATATATATATATATATATATATATATATATATATATATATATATATATATATGCACACATACACACACACACACCTACAACTACACAAATATGCACGCGCGAATAAGATAGAGAATCAATGGAAGGCTATTGAGTCTGCCCGGCCATACATTTCCCAACCGTATTTTCGTCTTCTCGCGTTCGCAAACATGCCCTCCGCCATGCTTCCCTGACTTCTCCATGTCCACGCCAGAAGGACATCGAAACTTCTAAGGCATGTTTTCTGCGCTCTCTTGCATCGTCCGCCTGTGCCTGCTGTCAGAGCGTACATGGTAAAGGAGGAGAGAAGAAAAATAGCATTCAAGTGTTTGTGTGCGGATCTATATATAGATACTGTTGCTCGAGGTCGTTGGCCGTATTTATATTTTGAAAAGTTTGGAACGACATAATTTAAAAATCCAGTAATACTGATAGGGAGAGAGAGAGAGAGAGAGAGAGAGAGAGAGAGAGAGAGAGAGAGAGAGAGAGAGAGAGAGAGAGAGAGAGAGGGAGAGAGAGAGAGAGAGAGAGAGAGAGAGAGAGAGAGAGAGAGAGAGAGAGAGAGAGAGAGAGAGAGAGAAATAGAGAGAAATAGAGAGATAGAGATAGATAGATAGAGAGATTGACCAACAGCATATGACCTGAAAAGAAACAGATACATGAATAAGGTATAAAACCAAAAAGAAAAAAGACCTTCCAAGTCCAACTCGACGGACAGAACCATTTCGAATATGTCTGTAAATCCGAAAATGGAGTCAATCCCGAGCCATCTGCTTCCCGCCCCATCGCTAACACCCTTTATATCCCGTCTCCCTGCGAAGTGCCCTTTTATACATCTGCCTTTGTGCATCTATCTTCTTTTTCCTGGCTTTTTATTTCTTTAATGTATCGTCTTTTATTCATCTTTCCTTTGTATACTTGTCGTCTGTATATCTACCTTTTATATATATTCAATGTTGAATCTTATGTCTTTCATATCATTTGAAAATGTGACT
>NC_091565.1:5160554-5163054 GCF_042767895.1 Penaeus vannamei | reverse complement strand
GAGAGAGAGAGAGAGAGAGAGAGAGAGAGAGAGAGAGAGAGAGAGAGAGAGAGAGAGAGAGAGAGAGAGAGAGAGAGAGAGAGAGCAGGAGTAATATCAATTCAGAAAGCAACGAGTATAGTGAAGACAGGCGTGGGATGGGGGAGGAGGAGGACGCTCTAGGACACTCTGAGGAGGGCAGGAACGGGGAAAAGGAGGAGGAAGGAGGGGGAAGGGGGAGGGGGAAGAGGGGAAGGAGGCGGGGAAGGGAGGCAGGAACGGGTGGAAGGGGAGGGGGAAGGGGAGGAGGGGGAGGGAAGGGGAGGGAAGGAAGGGAGGCAGGGAACGAGGAAAAGGAGGGGGAAGGAGGGGAAGGAGAGGGAAGGAGAAGGGGGGGGGAGAGGAAAGAAATGGACAGGTTAACAAGGGATTCCCCGTGGGTCTAGGGGCGCGAAGGAGCTTCACTTCCTGTTTAGGACTCTGTTTAATCTAAATGGATCATTAGATTGCATTTTATTGCATGGGAATAGTATTTGAGACGGACATTTACATAATTATGGTTGTGCCTATACGACACGCAGACACAGACACAGAAACAGACAGACACACACACACACACATACACACACACGAGCAAACAAACAAACTACTTCACACTTTTTGCCAACCCCTTTCTATTCTTATTTACCTAATCTACCCATCTATTTATCTATCAGCTTGCTCACCATCCATTTCTCTCACCGATTGTATTTTTCCGTTCTCTCTCTTCCCATTCTTTTTCCCTCTTCGTTCGTTCACCCTTTTCCTCTCTTCCCATTCTTTTTCCTCTTCGTTTATACCCCCCTTTCTCCTCTTCCCATCCTTTTTCCTCCTCGTTTATTCCCCCTTTACCTCTCTTCCTATTCTTTTTCCTCTTCGTTTATTCCCCTTTTGGTCTCTTCCCTATTTTTTCCTCTTCGCCCATCCCCCTTTACCTCTCTTCCTATTCTTTTTCCTCTTCGTTTATTCCCCTTTTCCTCCCTTCCCAATTTTTTCCTCTTCGCTCATCCCCCTTTTCCTCTCTACCCATTCTTTTTCCTCTTCGTTTATTCCCATTTTCCTCTCTTCCCATTCTTTTTCCTCTTCGTTTATTCCTCTTTTCCTCTCTTCCCATTCTTTTTCCTCTTCGCTCATCCACCCTTTTCCTCTCTTCCCATTCTTTTCCCTTTCCATTTTCCAAAGTCAGTGTCCGCATCAATTCAAAACCTTCAAAACGGCGATAAGCAGACCAGCTATTATGAGAATCGTCCAGGAATGGGAGAATTATGAAATAGTTTGAGGTGAGTTTCGTCTCGTGTTTTCTAAGTTCCGTTATATTTTGAATTTCTGAGTCTGCGTCTTTCAAATTGCTGTCGCGACCGTTACCTTCGCTCGCCGGCAGTCACGTGTTTCATCCATGCATGATATCACAGCGAAACATTTGTAATTGACGTGTCGTTGTTACAATTTCATCGAGATATGACATCAGAAAGTCAGTTATATATTCTGCATACTGAAATTATTAATTCACATCTATAACTTATATATATTGCCTTTGCTTTTTGTTATTCTCTTCTTTACCAATTCTCTGTTATTTTCTTGTCCTTGTCTCTCTCTTTCTTTTCTTCTGTCTCTTGCTCTTTATATTTTCCTAATCCTATCTCACTTTCTTTTTGTTTTTACTTCTCTTTAGAAAAAATAAAATGATGAAGATATGAACAAAATGAATCTTTTAATAATCAAATAATAATATTTCTGAAATGCTACAAATGAAAAAGTCTTGGTTTAAAGCAGTATAAATATGAAAACAAGAACTAAGAATAGATAAAAGAAACTCACAAACAAAAATTCAATTTAACTTCCCCGCGGTTCGATCCTCGGCCATAATAGATGTTCTGTGACTTCGTATCTTATTTTTCATTTTTATTTTCGTGTTTGGTCACCCAAGCGAGGGATATTGCCTCTCTCCTTATCTTATTTTTTTCTAGTTTCTTTTTTCTGATAAATCTCTGGGAATTCTTAGACGTCTAGACTTGACGTTTAGGGCTGTAATTTCTGTAATCTTTTCCCGCGTCTAATGTTTCGGACGAAAGTTTGGGGATGTCGAAGACCTGTTTTTCATTCGGTTTCAAAATATTACATTTACGCTTTTCGTGATAATGATAAACGTATGAGAAAAAAATAATGGTAACAGCGATATATTGATGGTAATTATATTGTAATACTTATACTACTACTACTAATACTACTAATAGTGATTATAACGATAATGTAACAAAAATACACTAATGATAATAATGATAAACATTCACACATACACTCACGCAAGCACAAACAAAAACAGAAACACACACATACACACATACATACACGTACACACGCACACATATACATCTTTCATCGTCAAGAGGAAGTTATTAAGGATTCCAAAGATTGTTAATTACCCTAAACAAGAAAATTAATTACGGTCGGTGCCAAGGGGCGACGGGGGAGAGGGGGAGGG
>NC_091565.1:5143054-5155554 GCF_042767895.1 Penaeus vannamei | reverse complement strand
GAGATAAAGGAGAAAGAGAGGGAGAGAAGAAAGAGGGGACGAAAGCTAGAGGAGAGGGGAAATTAAAGAAAGAAAGAAAGGTGATTGATAAGAGAGAGAAAAAAGAGAGGATACAAAAACAATTATGTTAATAATACTGATGGCAATATAGATAATTATGATATTAGTATTAATATGGATATTGATATTAATTTCGTGATAATGATGATGGTGATAGTGAATAAATAATAACAAACAATAGTGATAACAATGACAAGTATCTACAATAAGATTAATCAAAATAATGTTAGTAGTGACACAAATAAAGGTAATTACCCTAATGACAAGAATAATGGTAATTTTCCTAATGACACGAATAAAGGTAATTACCCTAATGACAAGAATAATGGCAATTTTCCTAATGACACGAATAAAGGTAATTACCCTAATGACAAGAATAATGGTAATTTTCCTAATGACACGAATAAAGGTAATTACCCTAATGACAAGAATAATGGTAATTTTCCTAATGACACGAATAAAGGTAATTACCCTAATGACAAGAATAATGGTAATTATCCTAATGACACGAATGAAGGCAATTGCCCTAATGACACGAATAATGGCAATCATCCTAATGACACGAAAAGTGGTAATTACCCTAATGATACGAATAATGGTAATCCTTTCGTGATAATTGACGGTGATAGTGAAATACCGCTAATAACGCAAATGATAATGATAACACGTATCAACATGTTCTTCAGCCAGCGTCTTAATGCCACCCCGATTCCTCACGCCTCTTGACCTCTGACCTTTCCCCTCTTTATATCCCTCTGGCCAAACTTGGGGACCTGTGCTGCTAAGGTAAATTCATGTTAATAACCTAGAAAAAAAAAAAAAAAAAAACTTGCGCTCGATGACAACTCCGCCCAAAATGCATAGTTGTTTTGGGTTCTTTGGAAAGCTAGAGTAAGAAGTTTGGGACGTGTAAACTTTGGGATAAAAATGGAAAAAAAAATCTTGGCTTTTCTTTTTCTTTTTGTGTGTATCTGTCTCTGTCTGTCTGTTTCTCTCTCTCACTCTGTCTGTCTGTCTGAATCAGTCTCTGTCTGTCTGTCTGTATTTTCTCTCTCTCTCTGTCTGTCTGAATCA
Source organism: Penaeus vannamei (assembly GCF_042767895.1). Classification (NCBI taxonomy): domain Eukaryota; kingdom Metazoa; phylum Arthropoda; class Malacostraca; order Decapoda; family Penaeidae; genus Penaeus; species Penaeus vannamei. The sequence continues at coordinate 5,154,420 of NC_091565.1, read as the reverse complement.
GTCTCTGTCTCTGTCTGTGTCTATCTGTCTGTCTGTCTCTCTTTCTGTCTCTCTCTCTCCCCATACGAATCTCGCAAGATTCACCTTTTGATCTCCGCCCTCGCATGGTTCATTTACAAGGAAAATGTAAACAGTTTTTGATATATATATTTTTTCTGTGGCTCCTCCTGCAAGCATTGATATTACTTTGATTTAGTTTTATTCTCTGTTTAATTCTCTTTCCGTCTCTTTCTCTCCTCCTTCTCTTCCTCCCTATTCCTTCTCTTTACATCCCCCTCTCCCTCTCGTTTTTTCTCTCTCTCTTCCTAGAGTCTGTCTGTCTTTGTGTCTATCTGAGTGCCTATCTGTCTACCAGTCTGTCTGGATGTCTATCTGTCAGTCAGTCTGTTCTATTTGTCTATCTTGCTCATTCTTCCCCCCCTCTCTCCCTCTCCCTCTTCTCCCTTTTGTCTATCTTCCTCATTCCCCCCCTCTCTCTCTCTCCCTCTTCTCCCTTTTGTCTATCTTCCTCATTCCCCTCCTCTCTCCCTCTCTCTCTTCTCCCTTTCTCCCTCACCAGAAATCTACACTAGTTTCCCCCACAACCCAAGCCAACTGGTGTCCTTCCATTGTTCATCAACGCAGAAAAATGTAAACAACGATTTCAAATATTGTTATTCTGTGACATTCTGTTTTTATTCTATTTTCTTTTTCCTTGACGTTTTCATTTCTTGTATTTCTTAAGTCCTTTTTCTCTCTCTCTCGCTTTCTCTTTCTTTCGGCTTTTTGTTGCGTTTTATGTGTTTTCTCCTAGCTTGTTCCTCTGTTCTTTTAATTGATTTTGACTGTCTGCTTTGCCTGTCTGTGTTTCTTTTTCTCCTTTCTGTCTCTCTCTCTCTCTCTTTTTCTCCGCTTCCAACCCAAGCTGCAACAAATGTTTCCTCCCTTCCTCCTCCCCTTCTCTCTCTCTCTCCCGCTGTCTACACGCAATATTCGCCCCCTCCCTGCCCCCTCCTTTCTGATATTGTTTAATTATTCCGCTTAACGTCCCCTTCTCTTCATTTCTCTCCTTTCCTCCTCTTCTCCCTTCCGTTTTGTCTCTCTTCTTCCCTCCACTTCTCCCCTCCCTTCTGTCTTTCCTCTCCCCTTCCTTTTCTCTCTCCTCTACCCTCTTTTTCACCCCTTCTTTCCTACCCTCTCCCCTCCCATGTTTACAATTCCTATTCATTTGTTTATCTATCATTCCTTCCCTCCCCTGATATTCATGAAATCAACGAAAGACACAAACAAGTGTTTTTCTTCTTCTTCCTCTTCCTACTATTATCATCATCATCATTATTAATATTATTATCATTTAACGTGTTTTCCACTAGCCTTTTGCATATCCTTTCAGACCTTGTTGACAGCGACGTTGTGTGTCTTTGTTTTGTGTCGTTAACTTTGAAATTTTAACTAGAATAACTTGACCTTTCAGATTGCAACATTTTACGCGGAGATATTGCGTGCGAGACAAAACGTGGCCAAAGATGTTGACTAAAAGATTGCTTTACACTATCATAAGCAAAGAAATTATGCTTGGGTATCAGTTCATCCACACAGAACAGGACAAAAAATACACATAAAATAAGAAAGTTCATCAACACAGAACAGGACAACAAATACACATAAAATAAGAAAGTTCATCCACACAGAACAGGACAACAAATACACATAAAATAAGAAAGTTCATCCACACAGAACAGGACAACAAATACACATAAAATAAGAAAGTTCATCCACACAGAACAGGACAACAAATGTTCATACACATAAAATAAGAAAGTTCATCCACACAGAACAGGACAACAAATGTTCATACACATAAAATAAGAAAGTTCATCCACACAGAACAGGACAACAAATACACATAAAATAAGAAAGTTCATCCACACAGAACAGGACAACAAATACACATAAAATAAGAAAGTTCATCCACACAGAACAGGACAACAAATACACATAAAATAAGAAAGTTCATCCACACAGAACAGGACAACAAATACACATAGAATAAGAAAGTTCATCCACACAGAACAGGACAACAAATACACATAAAATAAGAAAGTTCATCCACACAGAACAGGACAACAAATACACATAAAATTTAAAAGTTCATCCACACAGAACAGGACAACAAATGTTCATACACATAAAATAAGAAGGTTCATCCACACAGAACAGAACAGCAAACGTTCATACACATAATATAAGAAAGTTGCTCTTCGTATATACCACAATATACCTCTCCTCTCCTTCTCTTCTCCCTTCCGTTTTGTCTCTCTTATTCCCTCCACTTCTCCCCTTCCTTCTGTCTCTCCTCTCCTCTTCCTTTTTTCCCTCCTCTACCCTCTCTTTCACCCCTTCATTCCTAGCCTCTCCCCTCCCATGTTTGCAATTCCTATTCATTTGTTTATCTATCATTCCTTCCCTCCCCTGATATTCATGAAATCAACGAAAGACACAAACAAGTGTTTTTCTTCTTCTTCCTCTTCCTACTATTATCATCATCATCATTATTAATATTATTATCATTTAACGTGTTTTTCACTAGCCCTTTGCATATCCTTTCAGACCTTGTTGACAGCGACGTTGTGTGTCTTTGTTTTGTGTCGTCAACTTTGAAATTTTAACTAGAATAACTTGACCTTTCAGATTGCAACATTTTACGCGGTGATATTGCGTGCGAGACAAAACGTGGCCAAAGATGTTGACTAAAAGATTGCTTTACACTGTCATAAGTAAAGAAATTATGCTTGGGTATCAGTTCATCCACACAGAACAGGACAACAAATACACTTAAAATAAGAAAGTTCATCCACACAGAACAGGACAACAAATGTTCATACACATAAAATAAGAAAGTTCATCCACACAGAACAGGACAACAAATACACATAAAATAAGAAAGTTCATCCACACAGAACAGGACAACAAATACACATAAAATAAGAAAGTTCATCCACACAGAACAGGACAACAAATACACATAAAATAAGAAAGTTCATCCACACAGAACAGGACAACAAATGTTCATACACATAAAATAAGAAAGTTCATCCACACAGAACAGGACAACAAATGTTCATACACATAAAATAAGAAAGTTCATCCACACAGAACAGGACAACAAATGTTCATACACATAAAATAAGAAAGTTCATCCACACAGAACAGGACAACAAATACACATAAAATAAGAAAGTTCATCCACACAGAACAGGACAACAAATGTTCATACACATAAAATAAGAAAGTTCATCCACACAGAACAGGACAACAAATACACATAAAATAAGAAAGTTCATCCACACAGAACAGGACAACAAATACACATAAAATAAGAAAGTTCATCCACACAGAACAGGACAACAAATACACATAAAATAAGAAAGTCCATCCACACAGAACAGGACAACAAATGTTCATACACATAAAATAAGAAAGTTCATCCACACAGAACAGGACAACAAATGTTCATACACATAAAATAAGAAAGTTCATCCACACAGAACAGGACAACAAATACACATAAAATAAGAAAGTTCATCCACACAGAACAGGACAACAAATACACATAAATAAGAAAGTTCATCCACACAGAACAGGACAACAGATACACATAAAATAAGAAAGTTCATCCACACAGAACAGGACAACAAATACACATAAAATAAGAAAGTTCATCCACACAGAACAGGACAACAAATACACATAAATAAGAAAGTTCATCCACACAGAACAGGACAACAGATACACATAAAATAAGAAAGTTCATCCACACAGAACAGGACAACAAATACACATAAAATAAGAAAGGTCATCCACACAGAACAGGACAACAAATACACACAAAATAAGAAAGTTCATCCACACAGAACAGGACAACAAATGTTCATACACATAAAAAAAAAATTCATCCACACAGAACAGGACAACAAATGTTCATACACATAAAATAAGAAAGTTCATCCACACAGAACAGGACAGCAAATGTTCATACACATAAAATAAGAAAGTTGCTCTTCGTATATACCACAATATGACAGAAATTGTTGCGTCAGAGAATACTTCAGTAACTGCTTATATGACAATAACACATCGCACTCGTATTTCTAACCGCCGTTGCGTGTAATCCCATTTTTAACCTTTTCTGATGTATTTCGTTCATCCTGTTTGTTTCGTGTTACTCTTACACTTCTCTTTACTTTTTCTTCTTGTTTTAATTATTTTAGTGTCTTTATTCATCTATTGTTTTCTTACTCTCTCTCTCATCCTACTGTTTATCTTTTTTTTTTCCTCCTCATTTTCTTCCCTCTGTCACCTGAAAAGGGAAGAGTAGAAGATAATGGAACTCTGATTATCTCTCTCTCTCTATTTTTCTATGTTTATCTACCTTTCTCTCTCTCTCTATCTCTACCTCCTTCCCTTTTTTTATTTTTTCCTTCTCCCTTTCCCTGTCTTTATGTCTGTCTGTTTGTCTATCCATCTCCCTCTCACTCTCCTCCTCCCCTCTCTCTCCTTTATTTTTTTCTTACTCTCTTCCTCCCTCCTTCTTTTCCCCTATCTCCCCTCTACCTTTCATCTCTCCCTCTCCCTTCGCCTACACTTTCTTCTGGAGTATTAGTTTGAGGCAATTAATGAAGACAAGAAAAGTCCGTATATTTATCATTATTATTTTTTGAAAGAGGAAGTTCAAAGTTAACAAACCCGGACTTTTTCCAACTTAGCTTGAAATGATTAAAGAAGTCCTGTGTGTTTTTTAAACTAAATTTACTCGAATATTTCATATTTTTTGTTGAAGTATATAAGAAAAGAAGAGAAGGAAGGGGGAAGGAAGGAGAGGAGGAGAGGGAGGTAGAGGAGTGGAGGGAGGATAGGAATAGGGGATAGAAGTAGGAGTTACGAAAGGAGAGAGCGAAAGAAAGGAAGAAAAATCCGAAAGGAAAGAGAGAGAGAGGAAGGAGGAATGAAGACGAGGAAGATGGTGAGGCAGAAAATGACGAGATAGAAGAGGGTAGAGAGGGATAGAGAAAGAGTAGAATAGGAGGAGGAAAGACAGAAACAGAAAGAGGAAGAAGATGAAAAAGAGAAAGGAAGGAATATAAAAAGTAGATGAAGAAAACAAAGAAAGGAGTGAAGAAAGGAGGTGAATGACAGGATGAAAAGGGGGGAATATAAGAGGGAGAAGGCAAACAAAAAAGGGAAAGAGAAGGAAAAGACGAAAAGAAAGGAGAGGAAGAAGATGCGGAAGGATGATTAAGATAAATACCAGAGAAGGAAAGAAAGAAAGGAAATGAAGTAGAAGAAAAGAAAATAAAAAATATCAAGAACAACACGAAGGAGAAGAGAGAGATAAAAGGACTAGCACCCGAAGGAACCGAAAGTTACAAACGCGTCTAAAATATTTTTCTAAGACAGATAATTTTGATGATGAGAAAAGTATGATTTGATATCCGAGTTTGAAAGAAAACGAAGAAACAATACTAATTACCCATAAATAATATTATTCCTCTTACTACTATCATCATCATTATTAATATTATTATTATCATTTAACGTGTTTTTCATAAATAATAATAATAAATAATAATAATAAATAATGTTTTTTTTCATAAATAATACTATTTTACCCACTTATTCGCTTTAGGCTAAATTTCCTCTGGTTAAATGTTCTATTTATTTTGCTTAATTACATTAGAAACGGAAACATTTACTCGACAAAACATTTTTTTTCCTGTCTTCTTAAGTTATCTTTTTAAGTTATCAGTGTTATTGTTAAACATATTCTAAATCTTCCGCATTAAATTGAAAATCATGCTCTTGAAACATCTCTTACCAACAGATTTTATCTTAATTTAATTCTCTTTAAGCTCATAATATTTACTTTATTCGAATAGAATCAATGCTTCTATTTGCTAACTTACATATTCTTTGATTAATCAGAAGTCAGTAGTATTTTTCAGTAATAATATTTATTTATTTGATTTTACTAATGTTCGATGTTATTGGCAATTGTTATCTCTTAAATGTCAATTTGCTGTTTCGCTTTAGTTGTGTCTCTATCTTTCTCTTCATTCTTTCATTTCTCTCTTTCTCTCTTATCTCTCTGTCTGCCTTTGCAATGATGCATCGATATATGTATTTTATTTGACTGCACTAAAGTTTATTGTTATTCCTAACCAATGCCCTATTCAAGATTCAGTTGAAATCACTACTGCCCTATGTCGATATATTCATTATCTTTATAATTACTTTGTCAGAAATTAATGCTAGCTTATACACCTTTTTCAAACTCACTTCTGTTGCCAACTGATATAGTTTTGATTTTCAAATTCAGTTTTATCAAAGAACCGGCAATATTTACTTACGGAAATTGCAATTTAGACACTTATCGACATGTTACTTGACTATTTTCATGATTGCAGATGTGTTTTCTCTGACTTTCTGTCTAATTAATGGTTTGTTTAGTTTTTGCTTAACTCAATATTACGTTGCTTCTCAATTTTGATATTCTTATTTGTTCACATACATATCTGCGTCTGAATGTCTGTATCTTTTGTTTTCGTCTCTCTCCCCCTTCTATGCTTTTCTCTCTCTCCCTTTCCCTCTTCTATGCTTCTCTCCATTTCTCTCTCTGTCTTTTCTCTCATTCGTCTCTTTCTGTACCTTCATTTTCCCTGCTTCTCTTTTTCGCTCTCTGTCTATTCTTCCCTCATCCTATTCGCTTCTTTCTCTTCCTTCCTATATTTGAAATCTCTCTTTTTTATCTTCAATCTCTCTACAATCATCTATACAGGCAGACTCCATCACTTCCCTTCCGCTATTCCCTTTATCTCTGTGTATACAAGCGCATTAAGGGTCATAAACCTGTGCAATATCAAAAGCAAATCAACCTTCCGCTCAACATTTCTCGTTTACCTGTTTCTCTGCTTCGTTTGATCTCTCCCCCTTTCTCTCTCTCTCTCTCTTATTTCCTTGTTCCCTCTCCTTCCTTTTCTATTTCCTTCTAACTATATTTTTTTCCCGTTTTCTCTTTGTTGTGCAAATTTATTTACTTTACTTTCAATTCGTCTTCCTTCACATGCCGCTTAATACCCTCGTTTCGGCGTCGTAAAAAATGCTGCCACGTGATTGGTTCTTCGGGACTGTCACTTTGCCCTCATTGGTTCCTTTGGTGTTAGGTTATGCTGTGTCCCTTTATTAATTTTATTTTTTTATTTTATTAATTTATTTATTTTTTATTCTTTTTTTTTTTGGGGGGGGGGGAGGGTTTTGCTTCCCTTCTAGTCTGGATATCTGTTTGCTTTTGTTTTTTTTCTTCGTCTCTGCCCCTCATAATTGATCTGTCTGACTGCCTGCCTGTCTGTCTGCCTACCCGTCTGTCTGTTATTTTTCTCTCTTTCTTTCTGTCTCCCTCCCACCCTCTCTCTCTTCTTTCCTTCCTCCTCCCCTCTCTCTCTTTCTTCTTTATCTCTCTCTCTCTAACATTCACTCTTCTTATGATACTCTCCCTCCAATTAGTTAGCAAACAGATCGATGAATGTGTAAATTGATAAACATGATGAATTTTGCAAATCACAGAATGAATATTAAAGAAACAAAGGGTATACGAAAATGCTTTGTCATGCTACGTATAAACAGCATAAAAATATGTCTGCACTGAAGCTTACGTAATGAAACACACGTCCGTAATCTCCTTATAGAATGTATATAATCAGAGGTATTGGTGATAAAATAAAACAAAAACAAAGATCTATGATGAAGAAGAAGAAAGAAAGAAAGAAAGAAAAAAAACAATCACTCGTCGGAATGCAGTAAGTTAAATGTCACGTACCTCTGGCAACTCACTCTCTCTCTCTCTCTGTCTTTCTTTCTTTCTTTGTCTCTCTCTCTCTCTCTCTCTCCATCTCCCTTCCTCCCCCCTCTCCATCTCTCTCCCTCCCTCCTACTCCTCCCCTCTCTCTCTCTCTCACTTCCTTCCCCTCCCCCTCTTTCTCTAAGTCTTCTCCAATCGACTTCAAAGCAATCCCCCCCCCCCTCTGGACCCCACCACACCCCACCCATTGGAACCCTCCCCCTCCCGTCCCCCCTGGAAACCTCTCACACTCCCCAACCTTCACACTCGTTCTCACTCGCTAGGGATTCCCTCACACCAGGTCTAAAGAAGCCTTTCTGGATCGGAAACCCCACTGCTCCCCTCCCCACCCTCCTCCCCCTCCCATCTCCCCTTTCGTATCTCGCACGTGTGCTTGAGAAGATTTTTTAAATTATATATATTTTTTCATCTGATTTCGGCTTTTACTTGTCTCTCTCTTCTAGTGTTTTATCCTTTTTTTTCTTCTTTTACTCCTTGGATCTCGAGTTTTTAATCTTATCTTCCCCTTCGTCTGCCTGTCTGTCGGCATCTCTCTCTTTGTCATTGTCTCTGTCTGTCTGTCTGTGTGTTTGCCTGCCAGTCTGTCTATCTGCCTATCTGTCTGTCTGTCTTTCTCTCTCTCTCTCTCTCTCTCTCTATCCCCCTCTCCTGTTCTCTCCCTCCCTTTCGTACTCATTTATGCAATTAGCTATTTTTGTTTCACTCATCCTTTCCTCTTTCATTATACAGAGAAATACATACATACATACATACATACATACATACACACACACACACACACACACACACATATATATAAATATATATATATATATATATATACATATATATATATATATATACATATATATACATATATATATATATACATACATACATATACATATATATATATATATATATATATATATATATATAAAATTATACTAACTCGCACAAATAAACCATTCCTTTGCAACAGAAAATAAAGCCAACACGACCCAAACATGAGGAAGAGTAAACAGAATCGAAAGACAAGGAAAGAAAAATCCATATTTACGCCATGCAAGTCTGCCCTCTCCCCACGCTAATATCCCTCCCAGGAGTCTTCCTTTATGCTAATTTCGGTCTAATCATGCTAATTATCTCCGCCATGCTAATGAATTCATTCCTGTTTGTCCTTCACCTGCGGAACCGTGTGCAAGGAAAGGCCGTGTATTTCCTGGGAGCAATACGATAGTCTCCCCGACCTGACTCCGTTTTCTAATTTGCTTAAACTTGTTCAAATGGGATTTTGAGAATATCTGGTGCTCATTTATAATCATCTGTTTGTCTATAGTTATAGATCGTGTGATAAATGCAGACATTTATATATGTACATTTTTTTTTCTTTGCAGATTATTTGGCTGAAAAGAAAACGAAACAAGTCGTACTCCTGATGACGTAAGTAACTTTAAATAAATCTAATAGTAATGGTATGTATAAGTCCAGCATACATACACTCACAAACACGTTACTTTGATAATTCTATCAGCAATCTCATCACACATCTCATTTCGTATTCACATACACATAACTACATGCCGAGTGAACGTAAAAGCACACATAAACACACACACACATACACACACGCGCGCAGACACTCACGCACACAAGCACACACACACCTAGTCAAATACACACAAGCACATGAACTCAAACATACACGCAAAACAAAAACACACGCAAAAACAAACACAACGAACCCGAACACATGCACACAAACACTCGCACAAAAAAAAAACACGCACACAAACGCTCACACAAAGTTGAAAATCATCGAAAAAGCAAACAAACGTAACCTTTATTGAACTGAAATTTCGAGAACCTCATTACGTAATCCTAAAGGGAATACATAACACAACATGCATAGCTAGGACCTGAAGGATATAACTGAACAGAATGTCGATTTATATATATATATTTTTTTTTTGAATGTTCTGGGCATAAATAAGCGTCCTTTGTTCTGTGTTAAATGAGTGGATAATTATGGAGAATGTGTTAATTGGTTTAAAAATGATTAATGTATGCAAATTAGCCTTCCGTGTGAGTTATATTCGAGAAGCATATGATTTTTTTTTTATACATCTCTGGTAATTTCATGAGGTTATGAGGAAAAGAAAGAGGAGATGTATGGATAGATAAATAGACAGAAAGAGACAGACATATAGATAAATAGATAGAAAGAGATAGATAGATAGATAAATAGATAGAAAGATAGAGAGATAGATAGATAGATAGAGAGAAGAATAGTATCCTTCAGACTAGATTTTCATTTACTAGCATGGGGTCAACCATAACCCAGAGGCAGACAAGATACAATATGTCAGTCTTTTTCCCCCTTTTCTTCAGTTTTTCTTCTTTGTCACTCTCCCCCTCTTTCTATCATCGTTACTTATTTTCCAGGTATAAAATAAAGTTTCCCTTCGTTCTTGAATTCATTATAAAACAAATCTAATAAGTGACAGAAAAGAGAAACATGGTAAGCGATCGTTTGCGCGGGAAATCGTAATGGCGGACAGAAAGCCTCCACTGTCGTCACTGTATTTCGGTCGTTTTATCGATTTTTCCAGACTTTCCTGCACTGCGAGGCTTATGTTTGTACAGCTAGATGTATGTTCGTAACCAGGCAATAAGTTTTTGACGCTGTTACTTACACGAACATGCACACAAATCAAATTACGGACACGGCAAGATATCTTCATTGGTCGAGGATTTTTCAAAACGGAATATTTTTTCTTCTAAACGCCTTATTTTCTAAAGGATTTGTTTTCAAATTCCCATTCTTCCCGTCTTTGTCTCCTCATATCATCTTTCTCCTCTTCTTCCCCTTTATCCCATTCTCCTTTTCCTCTTTCTCGGATTTCTTCATCTCTCCTTCCTCCCCCTTCTCTGTGTCTCAAGGCCTTGCCCTTTTAAAGATTCTCTCATTCTTGCCTTCCTCCTCGTCTCCCCTCTTTCTTGCTTTCTTCCTTTTTCCTCTATCGTCTCCCCTATTTCTTGCCTTCTCCCCCTTCTCCCCTCACACACGTGTCTCCCTCCGAGCAATGATGGAGACACATGGCGGCGTCGTTTACGTTTCCCGCCAAAAGTCGTTCCCGAGAGCTGTTACCAGCGCCATCACTGCGGCTTCCGCCTTTACTTTCATGGCTGCTCTGTCGTTTGTGATCTTGCGTTTTATTTTTATCTTGTGCTCATTCTTTTAGTCTTTCGTTTTATTTTATGGTATGTTTGTTTTGATGAATTTATCTTGATCGTCGTTTGTGTTGATTATCACTGCTTTTTATGCCTCCTTAATGGTTTCTCCATCACCTCTGATTATTTAGTTTATTTCCCCTTTATGCGTTATGGCCAAACCGTGCTTTACTTTTTATTTTAGCTCGTTTTCACTTTTTATTTCTTGAAGGATTTCTGATTGGTTCCGAATAATTTTTATTGCCATACACCCTATCAT
>NC_091565.1:5133054-5138054 GCF_042767895.1 Penaeus vannamei | reverse complement strand
ATCATGTTTCCATATTACATAAAAATCTCTGTTATAAAAACCTAAGTTCGATATATAGCTTTTATCATCGGGTAATTTGGTTATCCCTGTGAGATAATTCACTTAGCAACTTGCCTCATAAAGGATTATTCAGCCATTGGTGAATTTTCATACGGAAATCGTACGCGAGAGAGAGAGAGAGAGAGAGAGAGAGAGAGAGAGAGAGAGAGAGAGAGAGAGAGAGAGAGAGAGAGAGAGAGAGAGAGAAAGAGAAAGAGATCAAAATATAGATAGATAAACAGATAGGCAGAAAGATAGACAGGTAGACAGATAGATGAATAGTTAGATAGAGATGGAGAAAGAGTGATGGAGGAGAGATAAATAGCAATCTAGAATGGTAAAACTTAATAAATAATTTCAGTGTCTGAAGAACATTCCATTTTTTGTGGGAATGCCGTGATACATTCCTTGATTAAGAAAAAGAAAATCACAATATTGTAGAAAGACGAAATGAAGTCAGTCCCGATAACTTCAACTTTTATAATAATCTCACTAATAAGTTAAGTTGTCCTAAGGCTTCCCTAAGTTGCTGGGAGATGAAATCCATTCCTAAGATAATGGAAGAGATTCTGCCATGGTCTCTGTCAAGGATTACAACTTTCCTTTTAGGAGAAATTAGATAGCTTTCTCGAGTAAGGAAAAGCTCAAACTTCTCCCATCTGCCTCCCTTCCCCTCTCTCTCTCTTTACTTTTTTTCTTTCTTTGTCTATCTACAGTATCTCTCCCTCTCCCTCTCTTTCCCCCTCCCTTCCTCCCTCTCTCTCTTTGTCTCTATCTATCTGTCTCTCCGTCTGCCTTCCTCCTTCACTCCCTTTTCTCTCTTTCCTTTCCAACCTCCCTCACCATCTCTCTCTTTCTCTGTCTGTCTGTATCTCTCTCACACGTCAGAGACTGACTAATCACACACACACACACACACACACACACACACACACACACACACACACACATATATATATATATATATATATATATATATATATATATATATGATTAGTCATCTACATATGCATATGTATCTAGCTTTTCCTGTCTATGTATGTATGTATGTAAATATGTATGTATTTATGTAGGTCGCTATATATGTATGCGTGTATCATTTTTATGATATTAATGATGAAAGTGATAATAGTAATAATGAAGACAATAATGACAATGACAGTAATGATAATGATACTGATGAGGACCATAATAATAACAATAATAATCAAGATAGTGATTACAAGGTAGACACGGTAATAATGATGATGATAATACTGATGATAATGATGATGATGTTGATGGTAATAATACTAATACTACTATTAACAACAACAACAACTACAGTAACAACAGTATGGACGATAATAATGGCAATGCCAATAATAATAATGATAACAACAATGGTAATACTAATACTAATAATAGCAATGGGAGTTGTAGTAATGATGACAATAATAATGATGATGATAATAATGATAAAAAATAATAATACCATGAAACACCAATAATAATAACAATAGTAATGAAAATGATGATAATGATAATACAACTAACTATCCTACCATCATCATTCTGCTATTAACTAGGACTACTAGAGCTCTGATACTATTACTACAGATCAACTAATACTCCTACTAGTGAAATCAGTGATGATTGCTATTAACAGTGTCAAAAAAGGACAATGGTATTCATTTATTGCAGTAGACAAATAAAAAATCAATTAATAATACCAAAATCAACAATTGGTCGCAACAGCACAAGAATAACAAGAATTGCCAATAAGGAATGACGAAGACACAAACCTACAGCAAAAAATAAATGAAAAAAGAGGAAGAAAATATCTACAACACGAGCCATAAATTCAGGATCATAATCTGGCGCTGACATTATGCGGCAGGAGGAGGCAGGAAGAGGGCGGAGGAAGGAGGGAGGGAAAGGAGAAGGAGGAGGAGGAGGAGGAAGGAGGGAGGAAAAGGAGGAGGAAGGATGGAGGAAAAGGAGGAAGGAGGGAGGAAAAGGAGGAGGAAGGATGGAGGAAAAGGAGGAGGAGGAGGAAGAGGGCGGAGGAAGGAGGGAGGAAAAGGAGGAGGAGGAAGAGAAAGGTAAGTGGAGGAAGAGGAAGAGGATTAGGAGGAGGAAGAGAATCAAGAAAAGAAGATGAGGATTAAAAGACAAGGAAAGACAAGGAAAAGACGGAAAAGGAAGAGGAGAGCGCAGAGGAATAAGACCCGCCCCCCCTTTTTTCTAAGCCCCGCCCCCCATTTCTTCTCGCAGGGACGTTTCTGGGGCGACGGCGAGGAGGAGTATGTGTGGAACGCGGGAGGGGGCGTCAGGGGGGGGGGGGTGATGGGGGGAAAGGGGCGTCAGGTGGGGGGAGGTGGGTTAAAGGGGGGAAGGGGGCGTCAGATGGGGGCTTAAGATGGGGGAAGGGGGCGTAAGGTAGGTGGGTTGATTGGGGAGAAGGGGGCGTGAGGGGGATGTGGGTTGATGGGGAGGTGGGTTGAAGGGGGGAAAGGGGCGTCAGGTGGGGGGGGTTGAAAGGGGGAAAGGGGCGTCAGGTGGGGGGGGTTGAAAGGGGGAAAGGGGCGTCAGATGGGGGGAAGGGGGCGTAAGGTAGGTGGGTTGATTGGGGGGGAAGGTGGCGTGAGGGGGATGTGGGTTGATGGGGAGGTGGGTTGAAGGGGGGAAAGGGGCGTCAGGTGGGGGGAAGGGGGCGTTAGGTGGCGGGGTTGAGATGGGGGGAAAGGAGCGTCAAGTGGGAGGGAGGTGGGTTGATTGGGAGAAGGGGTGTCAGGGGGAAGGTGGGTTGAAGGGGGGAAGGGAGCGTGAGGGGGGAGGTGGGTTGATGGGGGGAAGGGGACGTGTGGGGGAAGGTGGGTTGACGGAGGGTTAGGAAGAGGAAGTGGGCAAGAAGAGTAAAGATTAAAGAAACGTGTCTTTCTCTTCAGTCTCGCGGTTATTCATATATTTATCTTCATGCATATTGCGTCAGATTTATCTTATTATTATTATCATTTTCTTTTTAGGCTGAAGAAAGAGAGAAGAAAAAGAATGGATGAAAGAAAGAAAACAAACAAACAAACAAGATAGAAAGAAGAATATGAAGATGAATAATAATAATAAGAATAAAAGATAAAGGATAACAATAATAATAATAATAATAATAATAATAAGAAAGAAATGAGGAATAAAAATAAGAAGAAAAGGAAGAATAACAATGTGAATAATAATGATATGAAAAAGATAGGCATAAAAATAAAAACAAGAAAGACAGAAGAATAAGAATATTAATAAGAATGAAAATAAGAAATAAAAAAAGGAAGAACGAGAAGAAAAAAGGATAAAAATAAGCCAGAAAGCATAAACAAGAAATAAATAAAAAGAATAAGCACAAAAAACAAAGAAAAAGAAAGAGAAAAAAATCCACAAAAAACATAAAATAAGAATAAGCCAAATAAGCCAGAAAGCATAGAAATAAGAAAGAAAAGAAAAGGAAAAAAAAGAATAAGCACAAGAACCAGAAAGAAGGAAAAAGAAAAAGAAAAAACTCCTTTTGAGGCCATGTCATCCAAGCGCGATAAGGTCTCGTTATGAAGCCTTCCCAGACCTTCTATGGAATCATTTTCTTCTATCTCATTCTTCTACATTCGCTGCTTTGTGGAATCTTTAAGAAAAAGAAAAGAAAAGAATGAAAAAGAAAGAAAGAAAAAATATGTCACCTAATGCTAACATTCTGATACATCCGAATATCTATTGTAAGTGAAATAAATGCATATCTCTCTTCTGATGGATATACATTCATCTATCTATCTATCTATCTACTGATAGATACGTATCAATTTCTGCGTATAGGCCGTATAATATCAATTTCTGCGTATAGGCAAGTCCGTATAATGAACGTTCACTGGCTCGGTTATGGTAAAATTTTAATAAACCGGCTGATGGTTTCTCGTCTTCGTGAATTAGTGAATGCTTTCCAGGAATATATTTCTTCATACATCTTCGCTGACTGTGTGACTGCAGGGACAATATCGCAGATTGCACAATATCGCAAATTGCACTCTGCAATGATAGATAACTTTATGACAAAAAGAAATGATCTTTGGGATGTCTTCTGCTATTGACAGGAAGGAATATAATCATATCAATTTATGATATTGGTTGCTGATAAAAAAAAGAAAAAGAATCACACATACTTTCATTTTTTCCCTATTGGTGTATGCATCTGGTAATGACTGGAAGGTAATTTAGAAGCATTAAGAGGATAAGCAATGATCTAATTACATCTACGATCGTTGATTTAGCGAATTCCATTTAAAAAGTAGTATCCACAATATTCAGTCATATACATACGAATGACGCACAAAAATACTAAACCAGGCAGATAAACGTACATATATATATACACACACAAAGAAACACACACGCACACATACATACATCAATCTCTCCTTTCGGTTCCCCTTTCCCTTTCTCCTTCACTCTCTCACCTCTACGTTCTTTCCTTACCTTTACCCTCTTCTTATCTGAACCACTGTCAACTCCCCTCATAATGTCCACTCCCCATTCCCTTTCTCTTTCCCTTTTCAATTCCCCTTTTCCTTTCTCCTTTCCTTTCAATTCCTCTTTCCTTTTTCCATCCCTCTTTCCCTTTTCAATTCCCCGTTGCTTTTCTCCTTCCCTTTATCCCTTTTCCCCTTTCCCCTACCAGCTTGCCGTCATTTTTTAATCGAATTTTTTTTATTTGTCTCTACCTTCCTTTATCAGTGTCTGTATTTTGTCTTCATTTATATCACTGTCTAGATCTCTTGCTATTTGTCTGAGTATCTATCTTTGTCCATCTATCCATATTTTGACAGAGAAAAGCAGGAATGTTCAAGAGATGCAATTAAGGATTCGTTAATATACATATACACGGATATACACACAAAAAAAAAAGAAAAGAAAAAAACATAAAAACAAATAAATGGACCTCAACA
>NC_091565.1:5110554-5113054 GCF_042767895.1 Penaeus vannamei | reverse complement strand
TCGGCAGAAGCAGAATGAAGTGCAAGAGAAAGAGGGAAAAGGATAATGATCGAGCAAGGGGAAAATTAAACCCATTTCATCCTCCTTCCCCTCACCAGGGTGTGGGCGAAGGGAAGAAGAGAGGAAAGAAGGGAGGGAGAAGGACAAGGACAAGAGGGGAGGAAAGGGGAGAGGCCAGAGGGGATTATAAGGGAGGGAGGAAAACTTACCACAAAAAATAGGCTTACGGGAGAGGACTGAGGAAGGGAGAATGGAGGGAGGGAGGGGGAGTAAGGAGAGGGGAGAGGGGACTGAGGAGAGGGGAGAGGATAGTGGGGATAGGGGAATGGAGGGAGGGGAGAGGGGAGAGGCGTTGGGTGTCGACAATGGCATATTGGGGTGAGGGGGAGGCCGAGGGGAGAGGCGAGGGGCGCGAAAAAGGGGAGACGAAGGTAAGGGTGACGGAAAGAGGGAGGAATTTTAAGGCACTCTTTTGGGAAAAAAAAAGGTAAATGGGAAATTCTGAATGCAATTATTACCAAAGAAAATTTCGATCTGAACAAATGTTGGTTCAAAGAACAGGTAGAGGAATACAGGAAAGAGGAGTGAAAGACAAGGAAAATTTTAACAATAATAAAAAAAGATAATTAGATACATAGAAAAAAGACGAAAATATTGCAGGAAGATAAATCAGAAAAGGGTGAACGAAAAGAAATGAAAAAAGGGCGCACTGGCAACCGAAAGACAGAGAAAGAGGGAGAGGCAACATCACTCCCAAAACCAGGTCGTGGGAGAGAGAGACATAACACAAAAGGAAGCCAAAACGAAAAGAAGGAAGAAGGGGGAAGGACCGATGAATGGAGTAAGAAGGGACAGAAGCGGATAATTAAATGAGAGGATTAAACCCGTTGAAACAATCAGCGTGAGAGCTTGCGGGGGGGAATCGGGTCCTCTTCTTCTTAAAGGGAATTCGCTCGTCTTTTCACTTTTTTTTTTCCATAATTCAACCCTTCTCTTCGCCGTTTATTCCCTCAACCCATTCAGAAAGACAAGAGCAAGCTAAATGAATAATAAAAAAAAAATAATAAGTCGGAACAAATGAATCATTACAAAAAAAAAGAAAAAAAAGAAAAAGAAAAAAAAAGAAAGAGAAAAAAATCAATTCGATTATAAGCACCCATTGTTCTCGATCCTTTTTGCAGCTGATTTAATAAGGTATTCCTTTGATCCGTCCCTGGCTGCCCTTTTAGCAACTGCAGAATCCATCCCCGCTTTCAACATATCATACAAGGTTATAGATATATAGAGGGACAGGCAAATAGTTATGCTCAGAAAAAGAGGAAGTGAGGTAAGAGAAAAAAAGAGAGAGAGAGAGAGAGAGAGAGAGAGAGAGAGAGAGAGAGAGAGAGAGAGAGAGAGAGAGAGAGACAGAGACACAGAGAGAGAGAGAAAGAGAAAGATAATGACAAGAGACAACGATAGATATAAGAAAAATAGACGACGAGAGAGACAGCGAAGGACGTAGAACGACAGAAAGCGAGACACAATTACGTACCTATACATGCAGACCCCCCGCCCCCCCTCCCCCTACCTCAAACCCCATACAACGAAACAACGATCGTATAAGCGCCGAAATAAGTCGCAACGCCGAGGTGATTCTCTTCGCTCCCCGGCCGTTCGCAAGAGCAGCAATGAATTGGACCTTATTGATCTTGTCGCAGGAAGTCATTTAGAGACATTCCAGGAGTCGCGTCACAGGAGGCGTTACGAGCGACCAGAGGCTGGGTCTGGGACTGCGATGGGCGGGCGGGCGGGCGGCGATGAGACGTCTGCTGCTGCCGGTGCGACTTCTGTTGCAGTAACGGCTATGATAGTAAAGGCGGTAGTGATGATCCTTTTGAAAGAGGTAACATGGAATACTTATCAACACACACACATATACACAAACACACCCGCACACACACACACACACACACACACACACGCACGCACGCACGCACGCACACACACACACACACTCACTCACATATATATATATATATATATATATATATATATATATATATATATATACATACTTATAATACACCGTATATACATACATACATTGCGGATAATTCATCATCATTGAACAGGCGCGTTAGGCTCGAAGAGAAATATGCACTCTATTCCTCGGGATGATGTGGACCACCCTGACTCTGCGGCTTATACCAGAGCACAAATTACGGCTATATATATATATATATATATATATATATATATATATATATATATATATATATATATATATATATATATATATATATATATATATATGACTCTGCGGCTGATGCCAGAGCACAAATTACGGCTATATATATATATATATATATATATATATATATATATATATATATATATATATATATATATATATATATATATATACGCACACACATATATATATCTGTGTGTGCGTGTGTGTGTGAGTGTGTGAGTGTGTGTGTGTGTGTGTATATGTCTCTTTCCGCTCATTAGGGTG